>NW_007055931.1:0-1360 GCF_000164805.1 Carlito syrichta | reverse complement strand
GCTACTTTTACAGCAAATAAGTTTCTTGGTTTCTTGGGTCTCTCAATAGCATGCTCTTAACCTAAATCTATTGTTGTCCTCTCACTTGTTTATGAATTTTGTTCACCTGCATGTCAAACTAAAGTTCATCTGTGTGCAGTGCTATTTTGCAAATTGTTGTCAACAACTGCCATTTATTTTTTATAAAAAGTATTAGTGAATTTTGATAGTGAGCTATGTAGAAGCCAAGAAATGACATTGCTTTTATTCTTTAACAGTTGCTTTGGGAAAAAATACAGCTTTTAAAAACAGTTTAGGTATCTGGCGCTCTGGAAATGGTGGGTCATCTCCAAGAAAATCACGACACTGTCATCTAAAAAGAAATGCCGGAGGAGGAGGAGGAAGAGGCAAAAATGGCTGATTCCCAGAATTGAATTGTTGGACAAACAATTGTTGTTGGAGACTGGTTGGTGTCCAGCAAACATTACCCATTTGAGGTCAGAAAAAAGACATCACAGATCAAAATTGTGAACTACTTCAGGGACCAAGACTGCAAACTGCTGAATAGACAGACTGTAAAGCAGAGGGAAAAGTGAACAAAACCAGAAGACCCTCATAAGGAAGAACAGGTCATTGCAGAAGAGAAATAAAAGCAACCCCACCTTCCCTCAAAAACAGAATTGAAGAGGGGGAGGGAAAGGGGTAAAGGGAGAAAAATCTACAGAAATGAAGAAAAACCAAAAGAAGAGTATGGGTCTCTCCCAGACGCCTGGGAGAGCAGACACTGAGAAAATTGACTTTGGAATACAAACAATGAAAAAGTCCCCAGAATGAAGGGTCTCAAAATGCAAATGTAGATATCAAAACAATAATGGAGAGACTAAAAAGGATTGAGGAGACACAAGAAGAAACTAGGAAGGAGCTGATATCTGAGATAACAGTAATAAAGAATACTGTGAATGAAATAAATAACAAATTGATAATCATGGAAAGCAGAATTACCCAAGCAGAAGAAAGAATCTCAGAGCTTGAGGACCAAAATATAGAAATAACCCAAACTCTTAAAAACACAGAAAATAAGCTAAAAAAGACAGAACAAAACCTTCAAGAGATGAGTGACTACCTCAAGAGGCCTAACCTAAGAATAATCGGACTCCCTGAGGCAGAAAGAGAAACAGAGACCACATTGGAACAAACTTTCCACGAGATCATTCAAGAAAATTTCCCTCATCTAATCAGTGATACAAAAATTCAAACACAAGAGATTCAGAGAACCCCCGCAAGACAACAAATGAGAAGACCAACTCCTAGACACATAATAATTCGCCTAAATAAAGTAGGCACAAAAGAAAAAATCCTAAAGGCAGCAAGAGAAAAAGGC
>NW_007055930.1:0-436 GCF_000164805.1 Carlito syrichta | reverse complement strand
TGTCATACCTAAGTAAACTGGAAAGGCAATATCATCAAAATCCTAACTTCAGCAGAAGAATCTAGATTACCAAGATAAAATCACAATTGCAGGATATAGAAGACAAAAATATAATTAAAAAATCGACAAGACAAAAAGTTGGTTCTTTGAAATGATAAATAAGACTGACCGACTCCTGGTGAGGTTGACTAAAAAAAGAGAGAGGAAGTCCAAAAACAGAATAAGAAACATGCAAGGTGAAGTCACAATTGATTCTGAAGAAATTCAAAAGATTATTGGACATTACTATGATCTCCTGTATGCAAATAAACTGGAAAATCTAAAGGAAATGGAGGACTTTCTGACATCACATAACCTCCCAAGGTTGAAATAAGAAGAAATTGAAACCAAAAAAAAAAAAACAAAAAAACAAAAAAGCCCCAAACCAGATGGCTTC
>NW_007055929.1:0-546 GCF_000164805.1 Carlito syrichta | reverse complement strand
CTTAACTAAGTGACTTTACTAGCTAGCCTGCTGGCTAGCAGGCTGACCTAACTACCTAGCATCATAGATATCCAGCTCGATAGCCAGCTGTCTTAACTAGCTAGCTATCTATGTAGCCCACTGGCTTGCAAGCTGATTTAACTACCCCACTACCAAGCTAACCACCTGGCTAATGAGCTCACTTCGCTAGGTTACTTACCTATCTAGCTAACTAGCTAACCAGATGACTTTACTAGCTAGCTTCCCAGCTAGGCAACTGATTCTCCAGCTGACATAAATCGCTGACTTAACTAGAAAGGAAGCTGACTTAACTAGCTTACTTAGCAAGCTAGTTACCAAGCTAGGCAGCTGGGTTATCTAACTCTCTTAACCATCTAGGTACCTAGCTAGCTATCTAGCTAGCCAGTTGCCATAGCTAGTTGACTTTACTAGTTACCCAACTGACATAACTAGCTGACTTATATAGCTAGTTTCCTAGCCAGCCTGCTGACTAAACTAGCTGAAATAACTAGCTGGCCTGATGGCTAGCTATCTAACTTAACTAGT
>NW_007055928.1:0-547 GCF_000164805.1 Carlito syrichta | reverse complement strand
TAATTATTGGATTGTCAACAAATAAATGTAAGTACCTGATGCTGTATGCTTACTACTATGTCTTTTGTATACCGTGTGCTTGATCATATTTAAGAATGAAAATGAATTTTAAAACATCCTCAGTAGTGACCACTTACAAGAAATGTCTTTAAAAATAGAGGACTAAGTGGTGAATGGGAGAATGAATGATTAATGCAGTTCAAATAAAAATTTAAATAATTAGCATTTTCAACCCAAATAAGACTTCTGTCCTGTGGGAACTCTTTACTCAAACATCTAAGGGGAAAGGAGGCTATCGTTTAGAAGAATGATTAGTTTTATGTATTATGACCAAAATGTGCAAACAAAATCATAGCTTGGTGAACAGAAAACAGCAGCGTTTGATTGTCAAAGTTGTTCTAATAGGAAATAGATTGCTAAGGAGGTAGGAATTCTATTATTGGTACTCTTCAAAAGTAAGTTGATGGCCTGGGAATTAATGGAGTACGGGGATTCTATAATTTGATACGTTGTTGAACTACATTATAGTCAATATTTTTTCCAGTCA
>NW_007055927.1:0-438 GCF_000164805.1 Carlito syrichta | reverse complement strand
GAGGAGAGGAGAGGAGAGGAGAGGAGAGGAGAGGAGAGGAGAGGAGAGGAGAGGAGAGAAGAGAAGAGAAGAGAAGAGATGATGTGCTCATTCCCTGTGATGGACATTCCCCACATACGCGGGTAGCTTTCTATCTTATGCTCCTGCTTCTCTCTCCGCTTTCTTTTGCTTAAAGTCTTTCCCCAGCACTGTTAGTGCTTGCTCAGCTTACAAAAGGCACATTTGGAAGTTTCAAAATGTGATGACCCTAAGGAAACCTAATGCCAATAAAGGACCAGGATCAGTGGATAAATACCTCAGCTTCTTCTCCGACCCTCACTGGGACAATTCTCAGGTACATAGCACCTCAGGGAACTTCTGGGAGAACTGAACCCTAGCTGCCCACTGTGGAAACCTAATCATTAGTGTAAAATCCACTGCCTTTCTTTTCTTTCCTGT
>NW_007055926.1:1477-3020 GCF_000164805.1 Carlito syrichta | reverse complement strand
CTCGACCGGCTGGGCTCTGGCGATCCTTCCGCCTCAGCCTTCCAAGTAGCCAGAATTACAGGCGTGCGCTACCACGCCCGGCTAATTTTTTAATTTATTGTAGAGATGAGGTCTCGCTGTCCAGGCGGGTCTCGAACCCGCGGGCTCAGGCAATCCACTCGCTTCAGCCTCCCAAAAGCACGGGATTACAGTCTGAGCCACCGAGCCCGGCTAGATCTCTTTTTCAGAGAGTGATTTGAGTTCCTTTGGGTATATATACAGTAGGGGGATTGCAGGGTTGTATGGAAGGTCTACTTTTAGATTTTTTTAGAAATTTCCACACTGTTTTCCACAGAGGTTGTACGAGTTTACACTCCCACCAACAGTGCTGTTTAATTCTTTTAATATGCCATTGGTTTCAATTTCCTATTATTTTATGAAGGATTATATGTCTATATTTATAAGGCTTATTGTTCTGTAATTTGAAGTCCTGGTGAAGTCATGTCTTTGATTTGGGATTACGGATGGCTAGGGTATAAATAGGGATGGTATTTAGGAAGATAAAGTGTTAGGGTATTCTGCATTTAGAGGGTATGAGTTTGTGTGTTAGAGTTGCAAATTAAAAATTGGAGTATACAGGCTAGAAACTAGGGTTTTAGCATAGGAGGCTGAGAGCAATGGGTACAAGAATAGAAAGAGGGGATTAACCTTCTTGTTAGTGTTAAGTGAGGGGTGAAATGAGGCATTAAGTTAGGGGTGAGGGACTAGGTTTAAAGGTGGAGTTAGAGTTAAAGAAAGTTTTGGTCAGGGTCAGATTTGAGTAAAGGTCCGAGTCAAGGTAAAACCTAAGGATCAGGATAGTGTACAACGTGGAGTTAGGAGTAAATGGTAAGTACAAGGTTAGGGTTAGGGTCAGTATAAGAAGTTAGGGTTAGTGGTTATAGGGTTAGAATTAGGTTTTAGAATTAGGATTAGGGTTAAATGTAGGGTTTAGAGGTTAGGGGTTAGAAAATATGGGCCGTGCATTAATGATTATGGGTTAGGTTTTGGGGTTAGGTGTGGGTTATGGTTAGAGTTTAGAGATTCGATTTTAGGATTTAAGTTTAAGGGTTTATGGTTAGGGCTTTGGTTTACAGTTTGCTTTTTGGGGTTGAGGGTTCTGGTTTAGGGTTAGAGTTTAGAGTTTAAGGCTTGGAGTTTGGTGTTAGTGTTTAAGATTAGGATTTAGGATTTAGGTTTAGAGTTTGGGTTAAGATAAAGGCCAGGTGTTATGATTAGGATTTTAGTATAATGGTCAGTGTTTTAGGGTTAGAGTTAAAGTTTAGGTTAAGTGGTAGGGTTAGGGGTAAAGAATTAAGATTAGTATTAGGGTTTAGGGTTTGTGGTTTAAAGTTTAAAGTTTAGGGTTAGCACTAGATGTTTAGGTCTAGAATTGTGGTTTATGTTATAGGTTTCAGGTTGGAATAGGAGTTAGGTTTTTCCTTTTTTGAACTGATGCTTTTCTAACAGTTAGAATAAGGGCTAGGATCAGGGTTGGGAATAAGTTTTAGAGTTAGGGTTAGGA
>NW_007055926.1:0-505 GCF_000164805.1 Carlito syrichta | reverse complement strand
TTACTGCACAACTGTGGCTGCAGGGCTGAAAGCCCAAAAGGGAATCTGACAGGCAGCTGCTAAGACTCCTCCAGTGTAAAGGTGGACACGTTTTATGTTCCTATTGGGTCTTGTCATTCTGGATGGTATTTGGAAGTTATAATTAAATCAACATTGTCTCCCAACCCAGAAACCCCTCCCCAAAGGTAAAAGACAGATAAAACTCTCTCATAACTCAATAAACCAGAATGAGATGTGCAACAGAGCAAAACATGAAGGGACTGCAAAGACTGGAGATATTCCAGCTTTATTTATTTATTCAAGTTGTATTTTTATTATATATATATTAAATGTGGGGTACAATTTAGCATTAGGTATACCAATGTTCATTATGCATGTACCCTTGTTGATAAGATGTGCCTCAAAACATCCTGCAGATGGTCACTACTGCAAATCCCACCCCTGCCTTCCCCTGGAAGTTTACCACTGCTGCCAATATTTTCCTTACAGAATTACAATAATTGTA
>NW_007055925.1:0-570 GCF_000164805.1 Carlito syrichta | reverse complement strand
CCCAGGCGGGTCTCGACCCCGCGGGCACAGGCAATCCACTCACCTCACCCTCCCAAAGGCGTGGGATTACAGTCTGAGCCACCGAGCCCGGCTTCTCTGAAGTTTTAAAACTTGAGTCCTGTCTTAGTCTCTCTGAAGTTCCACACTTCAAATTCTTACTTGGTCTCTCTGAAATCCCAACCTTTGACTACATCTTTGGTCTCTCACAAGACCCAACCCTCGATCCTGTCTTGGTTTCTCTGAAGTAAAAAACCTCAGACACTGCCTTGGTCTCTCTAATGTCCCAACCCTAAAATCCTGTACTGGTATCTATCATATCCCAACTCTCAAAACTTGCATTGGTCTCACTGAAGCATCAACCCACAGATCCTTTCTTGATCTTTCTTAAGTCCCAAACTAAATATACTGCCTGGTCTCACCTTAAGTTCCAACACGTGAGTCCAGTCTTGATCTCTCTGAATCTCACAACTCAAATCATTACTTGATCTCTCTGAAATTCCAAACTTCACTTCCTGCCTTGGTATCTCACAAGTCTCAACCTTCTGATCCTGTCTTGGTCTCTCTGACGTC
>NW_007055924.1:0-501 GCF_000164805.1 Carlito syrichta | reverse complement strand
CCTCAAGGCACAGCCACCCCGGGGCCCAGACCAGCAGGCAAGGCCACGAAGAGAGAGAGACCAGGCAGCCCGTCTGGCCTAACAGGCGGAGCGGAAGGAACCACTGTCTTGGCGTTTTGGGAATTCCGGAGGTCTCGGTCCTAGATCCAAGCGCAGCGGGACAAAGAGAGACCGTGACACCGAGGCTAAAATAGGAAGTGGCAACTTTGTCACGCGGGCAGGCACAGCGGGCTCGGAGGCAGGCGCCCGAGTCGAGCGCCCAGGAGAAGTGGGGTCTCACGCCCTCGTTGAGGTGAGGGAGGGGGTCGTGTGCAGGGATGACCGAGGCTGAGTTCAGAAAAACCAGATCTTTCAAAGAACAACTGTGTCCAGGAAGGGCAGGGCTGTAAACCGCCAGCCCGGAGGGGAGGTTTTGGGTAAGTGTGAATTAGTCGCTCGTTTGCACCCCGCGAGAGGGCCGGGCTCTGGCCCCTGGGCCTTTCTCAGACAAAACGCGCCTGG
>NW_007055923.1:0-441 GCF_000164805.1 Carlito syrichta | reverse complement strand
TCAAAAAAAAAAAAAAAAAGAAAGAAAGAAAAAGAAAAAAAACCCAGTAAAACAAAAAATCCTTCAATTTAAAAAATGATTTAAAAAAAACAAAAAAAACCAAAGGTGGTCAGGTGACTGTTTATTATAATAAAGTGACTTCTGAGCCAAGATCAGGAGAGGAGAGCTGACTGGAGCGTACTTTGGAGCAGGACATCGCGTTTCACTCTGAGAGATTTGAGAAACTAATAGAGGGTTGAGCAGAGGAGTGACGTGTTCTTGCCTGTGTCCTCAGGGTGACTCTAGCCCCGTAGACAGTAGCCTCCATAGGAGGGGACAGAAGGCAGGAGAGCAGTGAGAGGCGAGGATCGTGGCTCAGGCCGGGGTGATGCCCATTAGAGGCAGCAAGCAGGATCTCCTGGGGGAAATTGTAGGGATAACACATGGGAGTCAAGGCCTACT
>NW_007055922.1:0-489 GCF_000164805.1 Carlito syrichta | reverse complement strand
TGTCTCGAACCCGCGGCTCAGGCAATCCACTCACCTCAGCCTCCCAAAGGCGCGGGATTACAGGCTGAGCCACCGAGCCCGGCTCCATGCATCATTTTAAATATGCACATCCTGATACCATGGATATATTCAGTAACAATCAATGTGGGCAAAGGCATATACACTACCTTGTTTTAAGAAAAAATACTGGAAACATCCAAATGTTCATCACCAGTAATGGTGTAAATAAACCAAGGTACATCTATACTAAGCATATTATGTAACCTGTAAAAGTTCTCAAGATGGTAAAATAGTTTCATGAAACAAGTGTACAGAATACAGTATGCTTCCATTTATGTTTAAAAAATGAGAGATAGGCTATGTACAGTGGCTCACACCTATAATCCCAGCCCTTTGGGAGGCCAAGGCAAGAGGATTGCCTGAACCTAAGGGTTCAAGACCAGCCTGGACAACTTGGCAAGACCTTGTCTCTACAATAAATAAAAAAAT
>NW_007055921.1:10481-15962 GCF_000164805.1 Carlito syrichta | reverse complement strand
CCTTTTGTTGTTGGTGGTGGTGGTTTTGTTTTTTTTTGTATGTGTGGTTTTTTTTTTTTTGAGTCAGACTCTCTGTCACCCAGGCTGGAGTGTGGTGGCATGCTCCTGACCACCACAGTCTCGACCTGCTGGGCTCGGGATCCTTCCATCTCAGCCTTCCAAGTAGCTGGAACTACAGGCACACGTTACCACACCTGGCTAATTTTTTTGATTTACTGTAGAGGCGAGGTCTCACCATGTTGCCCAGGCTGGTCTCAAGCCCGCGGGCTCAGGCAGTCCTCTCACCTCAGCCTCCCAAAGTGCTGGGATTATAGGCGTGAGCCATTTGCACCCAGCTAAAAGGGATTATTGCCTGAGTCCACGGGTTCAAGATCAGCCTGGCAATTTGGGGAGAGGTCATGTCTACAACACATCAAAAAAAGATTAGGCGGGTGTGGTGGCACATGCCTGTAGTTCCTGCTACTTAGAAGGCTGAGGCGGAAAGGATCACCTGAGCCCAGTAGGTTGAGGCTGTGGTAGCGGGGAGCATACCACTGCACTCCAGCCTGGGTGACAGAGTGAGACTCTGACTCAAAAAAAAAGATCCCCTTTTTAAATAATAAATATGAGCCGAGCTCAGTGGCTCAGCCTGTAATCCCGTGCCTTTGGGAGGCTGAGGTGAGTGGATTGCCTGAGCCCGCGGGTTTGAGACCTGCCTGGGCAACTTGGCAAGACCTCATCTCTACAATAAATCAAAAAATTAGCCGGGTGTGGTAACGTGCGCCTCTATTTCCGGCTACTTGGAAGGCTGAGGCAAAGGCTGAGGCAGAAGGATCGCCAGAGCCCAGCAGGTCGAGGCTGTGGTGACTGGGAGCGGCCACTGCACTCCAGTCTGGGCGACAGAGGGAGACTCCAACTCAGAAAACAAACAAAAATAATAAACATGTAAGTATTTAAGCATCACTTTTGTTGTAGGAGTAATGGCCTGGGAATCTGAATCCTAGCCATTAATATAACCCTACCATTCTAATTCTTAATCTCCTCATCTACATCACTCTAACAATCACACTATTTTCTATACTACTCCTAGCTGTGCCACCAAGCTGTTAAGTGGCTTTGGAGAAGTCATTTAACTTCATTTTCCTCATTATCAGATATATCTAGGAAGACGGGCCTCTAAAAATGCCTTGGACAACAAGAAGACTCTATGATCTGAACATCGGCTTTTCATTCTGTAATATCGTGCTTGCATGTCTATTATATTTGCCTAAAAATTATTTTGCTAAAATTGTGTTTGCCACCATACGAAAAGAGAAATGGGAATTCACAAGCTGACATTACCTACCCTTCCCATTTTTTATTATAAAAATAGCTTTTAGTCTGAAAAGATAAGTGTTTGATAAAATCGTTATTAAGCTTTCACTAGCATGCCCATGCTCTGACTTTCTCTGTGATTATTAATGAATTTGATGTGTCAATTTGGCTAGTCTGTGAGATGCCCAGATAGCTAGTAAAACGTTACTTCTGAGTGTTTCTAGAAGGTGCTTCCTGAAGAGATTAGCATGTGAATAGGTGAACTGCATGAAGTAGGTGGCCCTCTCCAGTGAGTTGAGGGCCCAAATAGAACAAAGGGGAAAATCTGCTGTCTTTTTTTTTTACTGAGACACTAGTCTTCTCTTGGACCTGTTGTTCCTGGTTCTTGGGCCCTCACATTCGAACCAGGACTTCTACTCCCCCACCTCCAGTTCTAGGCCTTCAGACCCAGACTGAATGACACCACAGGCTTTCTTGGGTCTCCAGCTGGCAGGTGGCACTGTGGGACCTCTCAACCTCCAAAATCACATTCTGTGAGCCAGTTGCCATAAGTTATATCTAGACACACGTATGACCTCCTACTGGTTCTGTTTCTCTGGAGAATACTGATCTAACACACCATCTTAGATGTGACCTTCTAGTGTAGTGGCCGAATGTTCAATCCGAGAGACCACCAAGAGCCAATTCTGATGAAAGTTCAAGAGGGTCTTTATTTGCAAGCTCGAGCCTGGACCTCTGTCGACAACCGACGCAGCGGAGTACACCCAGAGGCCCTGACTTCCTTAAGCAGACACCTTTTATGTTTTCACACAAAGGGAGGAGGAGTTTGGGGGGACTTTCCAGTCTTGTTACCATTTAATTGGGTAGCAACCTCTGGTGGTCAGCTCAATCGTGGAGGATTGGCTAACTTGACTCGGGCTGACCTTGGCCCACTAGCTGGGGAAGTTGCAGAAACATCTGGAAACTTGAGGTGATTTTCCCCTGGCACCTGATTGGTTGTTGCTAAGGGGAAAGTGGGTCAAGGGAAGGGGTTGAAGCTTGAACTGGAGCTTTGCTGTTTTTCCCATAACTGAAACTTTAAACAGCTACAGGTTATGTTTTAAAGCAGAAAACTAAGGTGGCTGTGTTATTGTCCACAAGCCGATTACATATTTATTGGGTTATAGCATGCTCTTAACCTAAGTCTATGGTATACTCTATTACGGTTCTCTCACTAGGAAGGGAACAGGTGACCATTCTAATCCAACACGAAATCACCAAGAATAAGCTGGCCTCAGTGGCTCAGTCTGTAATCCCGTGGCTTTGGGAGGCTGAGGTGAGTGGATTGCTTGAGCCCGCGGGTTCAAGACCCGCCTGGGCAGCAAGACCTCGTCTCTACAATAAATCAAAAAATCAGCCGGGCGTGGTAGTGCTTGCCTGTAATTCTGGCTACTCGGAAGGCTGAGGCGGAAGGATCGCGGGAGCCCAGCAGGTCGAGGCTGCGGTGGCCGGGAGCAGCCACTGCACTCCAGTCTGGGCAACAGAGTGAGACTCCAACTCAAAAAAAAAGAAATCACCAAGAATAAAAAAATTAATTATTCCATTTCCTTGATGATTTAATTCTAGCACAAAAAAGGAAATAAATGTAATGGTATATTTGCCTATAGGCCAGGCATGTAGTAGTTTTTCTTGAGACTTAGACCAAATGATAAACATGGGCTACAGAATTATATGATTAGGTGGACTTACAACTGACTACATGACTAGTGTCAGTGAGTGAGTGGATCTCCAAATCCACTTTTCTTCCATGGCATTGATAGAGTAAGATGCTTTGTGCTGTATCACTCCTGTTTTTCACATGTCTGGTCTACTAGTGAAAAGAGAACCAAAGTAGATTACAAGTGAGCTATGATTTGGATCTGAAAACCCGAAGACAGTAAAAGGGGGGACCCTCCAAAAAAAACCCAGGCTTTCTTTTTGGAGGGAGGGCCCCTTGTGGTACTGGCTTCTCCCGCTAGGTAAATGGTCTAGGAACCCACCAGCATAAGTGTACAGGTAGCATTGTGAGAGGCTGCATTCAGCTTCAGTGAATTTTTGTTTCCCTGGATGGAAAATGTCCTCAAAAGGAAACGTTTTGCCAACGTGGAAGAGGTGAAACAAAAAACGACAGAAGCACTAAAGGCACTGACAAGTTCAAAAAACTGTGTCAAGCAGTGGAAAAAGTGTCTCGGTAGGTATATTGCATTAAACGAAAGGGACTTTGAAGGTGACTGAAGTTTAAATGTGTAAGAATAATTACATAACTTTTAATAAATTATGATTTTCAGGGGATTTTCCTTTGTATAGTCTTTTTTTCTTTTTTTGTATAGCTTTTTGTGACAGATACTAAAAAACATGGTCAGCTGAATTATCAGCATTTGTAGGGCTCACAGAATTATTTTTTAATCTGGACGTGGTGGCTCAAGCCTGTAATCCCAGCACTTTGGGAGGCCAAGGCGAGAGGATTGCCTGAGCCCCTGAGCCCAGGGGTTGAGACCAGTGTGGGCAACTTGGCAAGACCTCATTTCTACAGGAAATCAAAAAAATCAGCTGGGCATGGTAGCGTGTGCCTGTAATCCCGGCTACTTGGAAGACTGAGGCGGAAGGATGCCTGAGCCCAGCAGGTCAAGGCTGCGGTGGCCGGGAGCATGCCGCTGCACTCCAGCCTGGGCAACAGAGTGAGATCCTGATTAAAAAGAAATTTAAATGAAAGCCATGAAAGTTGGGCAGGGGGATATTACAAGTGTGTGCTGATGATACACTGTGACTTGCATGATTGTTTTTTAACTTTTAAGCCGTAAACTTTTTGCCCTAAAATGTCACGCGTTACCCTGTTCCCCACCTCCATCCAATATACAAAAAGATTAAAGTATAATCTCCTGGTTGAGGCTGAGCCCTCCTCTGGCACTTCTTTGATCCCCGTTACTGCCTCTAAGTCACCTTCAGAGAAAGCACTCCCAGCAGAGCAGAGCCTAAACCAGTAGGGGGTAGAGGGAGGCAAATTCTGGCCACATTTGGAAAATAACTAGACCTAGGAGAAAATGTAGCATAGGAAGAAAATTGTAACGTGTATGGACAAATATTGAGAGCCAGAAAGGAACCTGAGGGAAAAATGAGAACTTAGACGGTCTTTCACAAACAGCTGGCAGACCAACAGCGGAAGGCAGCCAGTCCCTGGCCACGGTCAGTCAGGCTGGGGAGGACTTCACAGCAGTGGCAAAGCTCAGGAGGGGAGCAGGAACAGCTGGGGAAAGGCTTCACAGAAAAAGAGACATCTTTTTTTTTGAGTTGGAGTCTCACTGTGTCACCCAGGCTGGAAGTGTCGTGGCACACTCACGGCCACCGCAGCCTCGACCTGCTGAACTCAGGAGATCCTTCCATCTCAGTCTTCCAAGTAACTAGAAATACAGGCGTGCAATATCACACCCAGCTAATTTTTAAAAATTTGTTGTAGAGATGAGGTCTTGCCAAGTTGCCCAGGCTGGTCTTGAACCTGTGGACTGAGGCCATCCTCTCACCTCAGCCTCCCAAAGTGTTGGGCTCATAGGTGTGAGCCCAACCAACAAGAGACATCCTAGCAAGCAAGGATCAATCCCATGTGTAAGTGAAGAAGGAGGGAGAATGTGGTCCAGGCAGAGGCACCACCGTACCCTAAGGTCCGTAAGCAAAAATCAGTTGCACATTTGGCAAACTGGAATTTTCAGAGTATATAAGGAGTAATTAGAGCTAAGGCTGGAAAGAAAGGAGGTCTCCTATAAGCTATAGAAACCTAGCAAAAACTTAACTTATTCTTAGTTTAGTCTTTTTGCCTCAGCATAACCATCAGAAAGCATTCAGACATTCTACTGCAGAACAAGCAGCCTATCCCATCCCTCCTAGGCAAATCTCCTTCAGATGCAAGACCGGGACAGCCCAACCTTTCAATTCATGGTTTAGCTTAATAATCTCTAGTAAACTTTTAGGTTCCTTGTCAAGGCTGAAGATCAAAGATCACCCTTTGGCTGGCCAAAGTCATAAAAGTGATAATAGACCACCTTTGGTCAAGGAGTTTGTGAGTTGCAAATGTCTAAGTTTATGAATTGCAAATGTCTAATGTCTCTTGCAGGAAACAACCCCCCCAGGGTTAACCTAATCAACCCTTTGTGACCTATGTGACACAGATAAGCCCCA
>NW_007055921.1:7706-10461 GCF_000164805.1 Carlito syrichta | reverse complement strand
CCCATCCCTCCTAGGCAAATCTCCTTCAGATGCAAGACCGGGACAGCCCAACCTTTCAATACATGGTTTAGCATAATAATCTCTAGTAAACTTTTAGGTTCCTGGTCAAGGCTGAAGCTCAAAGGTCACCCTTTGGCTGGCCAAAGTTATAAAAGTGATAATACAGCCACCTTTGGTCAAGGAATTTGTGAATTGCAAATGTCTAACAAGTCTCTTGCAGGAAAAAAAAAATCCTCCAGGCCCAAACTCCCCAAGTTAACCTGCTTTGTGACCTGTGTGACACAAATAAACCCCACCATGGCCTCCACCATGTGACTGACCCACCCATCAGCCTGCTGCCCACCACCTGAGGTCAGTACCTGCGCTCGCCTGCCCCTTTGTGATGCCGTGAGCAGACCACCACCCAATCACCGTAACGATCTTCCCCCATCGAGTGAAATGATTAAAAGGACTCAACCACGAGCAACCGGCGGCCATTGCCTTGCTAGACTCTGGCGTGACCGTGTGCTGTCTGAGCTATGGCTGTCGCCATGCTTCCTGGCTTTGGCCCCCTCCCCCACTTTGGGGAGGTGAATCTTCTCTCCCTTCTCTTTCCCTAATTTACTTTTAAATAAACTTTTCTTTCTTTGCCTTTTTGTGTGCTACAATTCGTTGCATTACTCGGATCTCTGGGTTACTGGTGCTGTGCCTCCCCTCACCCCTCCAGCATGCCGCCCTCACCCTATCTGGATCCTAACACTAAGGAACTTGGATTTGTCCTTTGGACAGCAAGAAGCCCTTGAAGGATCTAAACAAGTTCCAGCCTTCTTTTAGAAAGATCACATCCTAGCCAGGCACAGTGGCTCATGCCTATAATCCCAGCACTTTGGGAGGCCAAGGTGAGAGGATTACCTGAGCCCATGGGTTCAAGACCAGCCTGGCCAATTTGGCAGGACCTCATCTCTATAATAAATAAAATAAAATAAAAATTAACCGGGCACGGTGGCATGTGCCTGTAGTTCCAGCTACTTGGAAGGCTAAGGCGGAAGAATCGCCTGAGTCAGCAGGTTGAGGTGTGGTGGCTGTGAGAGTGCCACCGCTCTCCAGCCTGGGTGACTCCAACAGACAAAAAAGACCACTTTCTATGGGACCTGAGCCCTCACCACAGTCATCCAAAGCTCTGGGCTTCATCGCGATTCTAGAGCTGGAGATTGCAGAGATTGTGAGGAGGACCTCAGAGAGAGTGGATCCGACAGAGTTCAAGGCACCATGGAGGCGTCCAGTGGAGAGAAGTTTCCGTGACGATGGGGACAGGGGTGACTCCAAGGCAATGTCCCCCAGAGCTTAGCTAGGAGGATGTGTCCCTGATGAGCTCGGGGAAGATGAAAGAAGTAGAGATGCCACTCCTGCAACGCCCACCTGTGTGCCCTGTATCATTTGCTACATGAAGTTTGTCTCTCCCAGGCAATCAGGAGGATGGTGATATCATTCACTGGCAGGAGGTGGAGGGATCTGAGACTGGCTTGGGGAATACAGAACAGCTCAGTTGTTGGCGTGTTGGGTTTCAGCCTGTGGCACTTTCCAGTGGTGGGACCAGCAGGGAGAGATTTGAGTCTGGAGCCCAGGGGTGAGATCCAGGGTGGAGAGCGCATTTTAGGAGACACTCGCATATAAATGTAATCGAAGCTATGAGAATGAATGACGCCCAGGGAGAAACAAAAAAAAAAAAAAGAAAAGAAAAGAAAAGAAAATGTAGCAATGGACAAAGCCTACAGAGCACAAGCTAAGGAGAGGACAGGAACCAGGAAAGGACACAGGATAAATGACTAGAAACTTAAAAACAGTTATGTGTATGCACAGAGGGAAAAATGAAGGTGCATTTCAAGAGGAAAAACATTCAGCATCTGTCTTAGCCAAGGAAAATCAGAGCTAGAAAGTCTCCCTTGAAATGAACCATAGCAGGTAATTTGGTCGCTTTCCCCTTCCAGGTGCGTCCCTCCCTACTCTGATGGTGAGAAACCCAGTGCTATTGTATATCCAAGATAGGTAAGGTGGCTAGGCACCTGGCCTTGTATCTCCCTGGTCCCCAAGTAGCAAACAAGGAAGGGAGGGAGAGAGAGCTTGACTCATTTTGTTTAAACTACTGACCACAAACCTACAATTCAGTCAGTTTCTCTAGTAAATTTCCCACTCTCCGAGATGTCTGTTTCATTTTCTCCTGGCTCTTCAAGACTTCCGCTCCCTTCTACATTCCCTTAGAAAACAGAGGCCATCAGAGGTAATATACTCATTGTTTCACCACCAAATCTGAAAACTGCCTTCGAACACTCCATGCTCTGTGTTTCACTTCCTGTTACAATAAAGATGTCTCTGCTCTTATTAAAGGCAAATCCTCCTTCATGTATAGGATTCCACACCCTTCCGCCCTTCCAAGGATTTCCTCTCTCACCTGCATCATGAGTCTCTCCTCCTTGATTCTATCCAAATGCAATCAAGGCCTGATGAGGTGGCCCATGCCTATAATCCCAGCACTTTGGGAGGCCGAGGTGAGAGGTTTGCCTGAGCCCGTGGGTTCAAGACCAGCCTGGGCAACTTGGCGAGACCTTGTCTCTGCAATAAATCAAAAACTAGTCCGGGGTGGTGACTCATGCCTGTAGTTCCAGCTACTTGGAAGACTGAGGCGGAAGGATCTCCTGAGTCCAGCAAGTCAAGGCTGCCGTGACCATGACCATACCACTGCACTCTAGCCTGGGTGACAGAGTGAGACTTCTTTTTT
>NW_007055921.1:1313-7686 GCF_000164805.1 Carlito syrichta | reverse complement strand
GTCGCCCAGACTGGAGTGCAGTGGCCGCTCCCGGCCACGGCAGCCTCGACCTGCTGGGCTCTGGCGATCCTTCCACCTCAGCCTTCCAAGTAGCCGGAATTACAGGCATGCGCCAACACGCCCGGCTGATTTTTTGATTTATTGTAGAGATGAGGCCTCGCTGCCCAGGCGGGTCGCGAGCCCGCGGGCTCAGGCAATCCACTCACCTCAGCCTCCCAAAGGCGCGGGATTACAGGCTGAGCCACCGAGCCCAGCTCAGAGTGAGACTTCTACTCAGATAAAAAAAATGCAATCATGCTTCCATCTCCCCTTACAAAAACAAAATAAATACTCCCTTGGCCCTACACCCTCTTTCAGCTGTCTTCTTTCTTTTTTGGAGCGGGGAGTGGCCTAAGTTTCCCTTCCCGCTCAAAAGAAGCATCCTCCCAGCAGTCCAGGGTAACACATTTCGTTTAAAGGAGGAGAGACATTGATCTAATCACACATTAAGTCATCAAGGGAGAGAGGTAAAAATGAGCTGTAAGATATCTTGATCATGAGAAGACACCAGAAAAATGCAGACACTAACCTCACACTTCACATAAAGCTGAAGGAGAAAAAGAAAATAGTTAAAACTTTGAGAAAAAAAACCAGAAAGTAGAAAAAAAAAGAAATGGCCAAATAAGCAACTTAAAGAAAACAATTATAAACTCAGGAAATTTAAAGGTAGTGCAGTAAAGAAAAAGTAATTCTATTTTTCAGTCAGAAATATTCGTTGAGAATCCAAGTTGAGTAGACATGGCATCTCAGTCTGTTTGGGCTATTATAACAAAGTCCATAAACAACAGAAATAGGCTGGGCTTGGTGGCTCACGCCTGTAATCCCAGCACTTTGGAGACTGAGGTAAGAGGATTACCTGAGCCCGTGAGTTTGAGACCAGCCTGGACAACTTGTCGAGACCTCTTCTCTATAATAAATCAATAAAAATTAGCCGGATATGATGGTGCATGCCTGTAGTTCCAGCTTCTTCTTTTCTTTTCTTTTCTTTTTTTTTTTTGAGTTGGAGTCTCACTCGGTCGCCCAGACTGGAATGCAGTGGCCGCTCCCGGCCACCGCAGCCTCGACCTGCTGGGCTCCGGCGATCCTTCCGCCTCAGCCTTCCAAGTAGCTGGAACTACAGGTGTGCCCTACCACGCCTGGCTGATTTTTGATTTATTGTAGAGATGAGGTCTCACCAATTTGCCCAGGCAGGTCTCAGACCCGCAGGTTCAGGCAATCCACTCACTTCAGCCTCCCAAGGCGCGGGATGACAGGCTGAGCCACCGAGCCCAGCTTAGTTCCAGCTTCTTGGAAGGCTCAGGTGGAAGGATCACCTGAGTCCAGCAGGTTGAGACTGTGGTGGCCATGAGTGTGCCACTGCACTCCAGCCTGGGTGGCAGAGTGAGACTCTGACTCAAAAAAAAAAAACCAGAAATATGTTTCTCCATCATGCTGGAAGCTCAGAAGTCCAAGATCAAGGTGACAGCAGATTCGGTGTCTGGTGAGGGCCCTCTTGCTGGTGCATAAGTAGCCCCTTTCACTGGGTCCTCACATGGTGCAAGGGACCAGCTGGCTCTCCAGGGTCTCTCTCCCAAGGCGCCCTTTGAGTGTGCTTTTCCCCTGCTCTGACACCACAGCCACAATCAACACAGAAGCCTTCTGTGACCAAACGTGGCGGGGACTTCACCCACCCTCAAGCAAGCAGTAGTTCTGCAGCCGACACCAGCCAGGTGTGTTCTTACTTAATTCTGTTTTTGTTTTTGCTTTTTCTGTTTTTTTTTTAAGTTGGAGTCTCACTCTGTCGCCCAGACTGGAGTGTAGTGGCCGCTCCCGGCCACCGCAGCCTCGACCTGCTGGGCTCCAGTGATCCTTCCACCTCAGCCTTCCGAGTAGCCGGAATTACAGGCATGCACTACCACGCCCGGCTGATTTTTTGATTTATTGTAGAGATGAGGTCTCGCCTCCCAAGCGGGTCTCGAACCCACGGGCTCAGGCAATCCACTCACCTCAGCCTCCCAAAGGCGCAGGATTACAGGCTGAGCCACCGAGCCCGGCTCTCACTTAATTCTGACACGTCTACCTGGAGAGAGCATCTGATCCCGCGGGCCAAGGGCTCAGCCTCACGTGGCTGCCCCCATTTCTGCTGCCACCTGCAAGCCCCAGGTTGTCTTATCTGTACTTTTGGCTGGCCTGCTATGAATCAGCTATCTCATGACCACCTCCTTGGGTCCAATTAATTTGCCAAAGGGGCCCACAGAACTCAGGGAGGCACTTACATTTGCTGGTGCCTTATGAAGAATAACACAAGGGACACAGGTGAAGACCTGTCCAGGGTAAAGCGTGTGTGATAGGGCTTGGCCTCCCTAGGTGTGCCACCCTCTAGGGATGTTTGGTGTCCAGAAGCTCTGCATACCCTGTCCTCTCAGCCTTTTATGAGACTTCATAGGAGAGGGACGACTGAAACTTGGACAAATGTGTAGAAATGTGATTGGACAAAAAGCATATGACCTAATACTGACGGACCAAGTGGGAAACCCAGCGAGTCCTGTCTGTTCAGATTCTTCTGGGCCTCTCTGTGTAGCACCTTTTTTTGTAAGGCATGGGGCAGAACCCTTCTGAAACTGGGGTCTTGGCACCTATAATCAGAGAATTATAGTAAATTAAATTAAATTTAAATTTAAGTAAATTAAAGTGGGTCAGAAAATTATTTTTATGGCCAGAGGCAGGGAAGTCTTAGACTATATTTTTTTGTTTTTAAGGCCTACGTTGAGGAGGAAAAGGAGCAGGTGAAAAGAAGGCAGGAGAAGGTCAAGAGAGAGATTCTGTTTTCTGAGACCGAGGCCTAAAGCACCCCAATTTTATAACAAAAGACTGTAACGGCATGATAGAAGTTAGGAACCAGGAGCTGTGGACAAATACATATGTATCTGCCTCTCAGTATGCTCAGGGCATTGGTTCCAGGACCCACGGTGTGCACCAAAATCCACACAGTTGGCCCTGAGGAATCCGAGTGCATAGCCCAGTCCTCCATGTAATGGGTTTTGACTCTCACAGATACTGCATTTTCGTTCCGCTCTGAGGAAAATCGATCCACATCAAGACACAAACTTGAAAACCAGAGTGTCCACATCAGAGACCAAGAGAAGACCATAAGAGCTTCCAGAGGGAAACGACAGATTGCGTGCAGAGGATCGAGGTTCTAAATGCCACTGGACCACTTAGAAGCAACACTGAAAGCTTTAAAAGGCATTCAAAATGCTGAGGGAAATACATTGCAATCTAGAATTCCAGTCCCAGTTGAATTACCGATCAAGTATGAGTGTAAGATTTAAAAAAAAAAAAACTTTCAGGCGAACATTATCTCCTTTGCATGGTGCTATGTTTTTGGATGTGGTTTTCCTGCCAGAACTCATATGAAATTTAATCGCCAGTGTAACAGCTTGGAAGGTCATCAAGATGGATCAATGTCCTCCTCTTGAGACTGGGTTAGTTCTCAGGGGAATGGATGAGTGGTGGGGAGTGACAGCTCGACCTCTGTAATCTCAGCGCCTTGGATGGCCGGGGTGGGAAGATGGCTTGAGCCGGGAGCTCGAGGCTGCAGTGAGCCACTGCACTCCAGCCTGGATGACTGAGTGAGACTGTCTCTAAAAACAGCAAGGTTGCCTCTCCTCTCTCATCCCCCTTGCAGGCATCCAGCTCCCCATCTGTGTCTCTGCCATGTTATGACATTGCGTGAGGTCCTCACCAGAAGTGTCCCGCTGCAGCCACCCAGTCTTGAACTTCCCAGCCAGCAGAACCATAAGCTGAATAAGTCTCTTTTCTTTATAAATTACCCAGCCTTGGGTATTCTGTCATTGCAACAGAAAACAGACGAAGACACGTCCTTTTTCCAGAAACTGCTAAACACTCCATTTCCAACGTAATGTGGGCTCGAGGGGCAGGTGTGATCTAGAAACTGAGGGATCACAAGAGAAAAGGGTAAAACAGATTCCCAAGGTGAGGGGAGGGAGGGTCCAGACTGTAGTTCCAAAAGCAGCTGTCCAGGTGGGAGCAGGTCGGAAGCCTTTCCGGAGAAAAAGTTGATAAGATACATGGCATGTTGAGCTGGGCAATTAAAAAAGTGCAGATTTGGTGATACTGAGAGACACATCCAACAAGGGGGCACCGGGGACACACTGAAGATAAGTACACAAAAAACTAAGCTGGAAAAAGACAGTTGCTAGCTGCCAGGAAAATAAAAGGTAGTGCGGTAAATAAAAGTAATTATTTACTTAATTAATAGACAATATTAATTAAGCACCAAATTTGAGCCAAGCATGGTTTAGGCCCTTGGAAAAGCAGACAGATTCACTGTCTTAGCAAAGCTTCATTCTTTTATTTTTATTTTTATTTGTTTTTATTTATTTATTTTTTGAGTTGGAGTCTCACTCTGTCGCCCAGACTGGAGTGCAGTGGCCGCTCCCGGCCACCGCAGCCTCGCCTGCTGGGCTCCGGCGATCCTTCCGCCTCAGCCTTCCAAGTAGCTGGAACTACAGGCGTGCCCTACCATGCCCAGCTGATTTTTGATTTTTGTAGAGATGAGGTCTTGCTGCCCAGGTGGGTCTCAAACCCGCGGGCTCAGGCAATCCACTCACCTCAGCCTCCCAAAGGCATGGGATTACAG
The DNA here is from genome assembly GCF_000164805.1 of Carlito syrichta. Lineage (NCBI taxonomy): Eukaryota > Metazoa > Chordata > Mammalia > Primates > Tarsiidae > Carlito > Carlito syrichta. Next base: position 3,005 of record NW_007055921.1, on the reverse strand, counting down.
GCTGAGCCACCGAGCCTGGCTTTTTTTTTTTTTTTAAATAGAGATGGGATCTTGCTTTTTTGGCTATGCTAGTCTTGAACTCCTGGACCCAAGTGATCCTCCCTCCTTGGCCTCCCAAAGTGCTGGGATTATAGGCATGAACCACCATGTCCAACCACAAAGCTGAATTCTCTCTTTTTTTTTTTTTTTTGAGTCAGAGTCTCACTCTGTCACCCAGGCTGGAGTGTAGTGGCTTGCTCACGGCCATTGCAGCCTCAACCTGCTGGGCTCTGGCGATCCTTCCACCTCAGCCTTCTAAGTAGCTGGAACTACAAGTATGTGCTATCACGCCCAGCACATTTATTTATTTATTTATTTATTTAGATTTATTGTAGAGACGAGGGCTCACCAAGTTGCCCAGGCTGGTCTCGAACCCCTGAGTTCAGGCAATCCTCTTGCCCTGGCCTCCCAAAGTGCTGGGATTACAGATTTGAGCCACTGCGCCCAGCCTGCAAAGCTGAATTCTAATGGGAGGGGAAGATAGAAAACAAATCGTGCACAAAATAGATAATTACATATTATGTTAGAAGGTGATATAAAGCATGGAGAAAAACTATAGTATACTACATGGTTCAGCTATCAATAATGTTTAGATGGGACAGGGCACAGTGGTTCATGCCTGTAATCCCAGCACTTTGGGAGGCTGAGGTGGGAAGGCTGCCAGAGCCCAGGAGTTCAAGACTAGCCTGGGCAACATAGTGAGACTTTATCTCTACAAACAAACAAACAAAATCAAAAAGTTAGCTGGATGTGGTGGTGCATACCTGTGGTCCCAGCTACTCAGGGAGGCTGAGGTGAAAGGATCACCTGTACCCAGGAGGTCAAGGTTGTGGTGAGCCATGATTGTGCCACTGCACTCCAGCCTGGGCGACAGAGTGAGACCCTGACTCTCATAATAATAATACTGTTTAGATGGCCATCGAATATAAGTGCTTATTATTACTATTATTATTATTATTATTTGAGTTGGAGTCTCACTCTGTCACCCAGACTGGAGTGCAGTGGCCGCTCCCGGCCACCGCAGCCTCGACCTGCTGGGCTCCGGCGATCCTTCCGCCTCAGCCTTCCAGGTAGCTGGAACTACAGGCACGCACCACCATGCCCGGCTAATTTTTTGATTTATCATAGAGATGATGTCTCGCCAAGTTGCCCAGGCTAGTCTCAAACCCGTGGGCTCAGGCAATCCTCTCACCTCAGCCTCCCAAAGTGCTGGGATGATAGGCGTGAGCCACCGCACACAGCCAAGTGCTTATTATTGATATAACCAAAATGGCAACATAACTGTCTGTGAGAATCCAAGTGGGAAGGAGAGTTTGAGGGAAGGACGGGAAGTGAGCATGTGTGTGGTCGGTCCCGGAAGCTGAATCTTTCCCTCGCTACTGAGAAGGCCACGCTACAGAAAACATCTCAAATGAAAACATCAAGGAGCAGCACCATGAGCAGGTAGGCTACACCTGTCAAAACGATCAGCTTAGAGTAGTTGCCTCTGAGGCCCAGGAAGAGGGGAGGGTGGAGATGAGGAAACTAATTTCTCTCTAAAATAAAGTAAGACAGCCAGGCTCGGTGGCTCAGCCTGTAATCCCGCGCCTTTGGGAGGCTGAGGTGAGTGGATTGCCTGAGCCCGTGGGTTCGAGACCCGCCTGGGCAGCGAGA
>NW_007055921.1:0-1232 GCF_000164805.1 Carlito syrichta | reverse complement strand
CAGCAGGTCGAGGCTGCGGTGGCCGTGAGTGTGCCACTGCACTCCAACCTGGGTGACAGAGCGAGACTTCAACTCAAAAAAAAAGAACCCATATAAATAGAGACATAAGCATGTCCGTATAACGAGAGATGTAACATTGGAAAGGTGTCAGTTTCTTTCAAATTAACCTATAGATTCAGTGTAGTCCCAAGCAAAATTGCAAGTGTTTTGTGAAATGGATGAGTCCAAGTCAAAAGGTTCACGGAAAACAAGATGCTGAGCGTGATCAAGACCCACTCGAATAAAGATTACACAGGCCGGACATGATGGCTCATGCCTATAGACCCAGCACTTTGGGAGACCGAGGCGAGAGGATTGCCTGAGCCTACGGGTTCAAGACCAGTCCGGGCAACTTGGTGAGCTCTCGTCTCTGCAATAAATCAAAAAATTGGCCGGGTGTAGTGGTGCGAGTCTGTAGTTCTAGCTACTTAGAAGGCTGAGGCAGAAGGATTGCCCGAGCCCAGCAGGTCGAGGCTACAGTCATTGTGAGTGTGCCACTGCACTCCAGCCTGGGTGACGGAGTGAAATTCCAACTCAAAAAAATTTTTTTAAAAAGCCAGGCGCTGTGGCTCACACCTAAAATCCCAGCACTTTGGGAGGCCAAGGTAAGAGGATTACCTGAGCTCTCGGCTTTGAGCCCAGCCTGGGCAATTTGACAAGACCTCATCTCTACAGTGAATCAAAAAATTAGCAGGGCATGTTGGCACATGCCTATAGTTCCAGCTACTTGGAAGGCTGAGGCGGAAGGATTGCTGGAGTCCAGCAGGTCGAGGCTGCAGTGGCCGTGAGCTACAGAGACTCTGACTCAAAAAAAAAAAAAAGACTACTCAACCAGGTACCATGACTCACACCCATAGTCCCAGCACTTTGGGAGGTGGAGGCGAGAGGATTGCCTGAGTCCAGGGGTTCAAGATCAGCCTGGACAATTTGACAAGGCCTCATCTCTACAATAAATCAAAAACTTAGCGGGGCTCGGTGGCTTAGCCTGTAATCCCACGCCTTTGGGAGGCTGAGGTGAGTGGATTGCCTGAGCCCACGGGTTCGAGACCCGCCTGGGCAGCGAGACCTCATCTCTACAATAAATAAAAAAATCAGCCGGGCGTGGTAGCGCATGCCTGTAATTCCGGCTACTTGGAGGACTGAGGCGGAAGGATCGCCGGAGCCCAGCAGGTCGAGGCTGCGGTGGCCGGGAG
>NW_007055920.1:0-499 GCF_000164805.1 Carlito syrichta | reverse complement strand
AGCTAGCCAGCTGCCTGGCCAGCTGACTCAACTAGTTGACTTAACAAGCTAGCCAGCTGGCATGTCAGCTGACTTAATTAGTTAGCCAGCTGGATGGCCAGGTGAAATAAATAGCTGTCTTTTCCAGCTAGCCAGCTGGCTAGTCAGCTGACTTCACTATCTAGCTACCTAGCTAGCAGGCTGGGAAGTCAACTGAACTAACTAGCTGACTTAACTAGCTATCCTGCTTGCCAGCCATCTAACTTAACAAGCTTGTTACCTTGATAGCCAACTGGCTAGCCAGCTGGCTGTACTAGTTGATTATCCAGCTAGCCAGTTCACTAGCCAGCTGACTCAATTAGATGAATTAGCTAGTGAGCCAACTGGCTAGCCAGCTGACTTAACTAGCTCTCTACCTAACTAGCTAGCTGGCTAGACAACTGAATTAACTAGCTGACTTATTTAGCTGGCAATCTGGCTAGCCAGCTGAGTTAACTATCTCATTGCCTAGCTAGTCATC
>NW_007055919.1:0-638 GCF_000164805.1 Carlito syrichta | reverse complement strand
TAAACTGCTGGCTTGCCAGCTGACTTAACTATCCACCTACCTAGCTAACCAGATGTCCAGTGATCCGACTTAACTAGGTTACTTAACTAGCTAGCCAGCTGGCTAGCTAGCTCCCTTAACTAGCAGGGTATGCTGCTAGGCAACTGGCTAGCCAGCTGACAACTATCTGACTTAACTAGCTAGCCAACTGACTTAACTAGCTGACTTAACTAGCTAACTACCATGTTAGCCAGCTGACTAAACTAACTGACTTAATTAGCTAGCTACCTATCTAGCCAGTTGGCTGGCCAGCTGACATCACTAGCTAACTTAACCAGGTAGCCAGATGGCTGACCAACTGACTTATAAAACTAGCTACCTAGTTAGCAAGCTGGGAAACCAACTCATTAACTAGATGACTTAACGTGCTACCCCTCTTGCTATCCAGCTGAATTAACTAGCTTACTACCTAGATAGCCAACTGGCAAGCCAGATGATTTAACTAGTTGACTTAACCAGCTGGCCAGCTGGTTAGACAGCTGAGTCAATTAGATGACATAATTAGTGAGCCACCTGGCTATCCAGCTGACTTAACTAGTTCTCTACCTAGCTCACTAGCTGACTTTACTAGCTGACTTAGCAACCTAGGTAGATGACAT
>NW_007055918.1:0-959 GCF_000164805.1 Carlito syrichta | reverse complement strand
GTTTCCTTTATGTGAGGACTCCCATTACCCAGATTCCTACTTCAGAAACCTGATTCGTGGATCCGTCTTAGGAAGACGGCCTGTTGTTTTGGGGATTGAGGATTCATATAAGGAAGATTCCTTATACTTTCTAACCAATATGACGTGTAGTTTCCTGTATATGACGAGCTCCATTACCCAGCTTCCTTCTTCACTCTGCAGAATGCCCAGACAGTTCCTGGTGACCAAGAATTCCAGTTTTGTGGATATGAAGAGAAAGACGTCCATAATGTTCTTTGGGAACTGGAATCCAAGATTCCTGGTTCCCATTCACAAGACCTCCCCAAAACGTTGAATATTCCAAACAAAAAAACCCAATTCCTACCTTCCACCCAAAAGAATTTTCTGTAGTTTGACTTCACCTGAATCGAGGAATTTTGTACTAATAAACTTTTTGATTCTGGGGTATATGATTATGGTCATAGATGGTCCCAGGAAACAAAAGATTTCTAGAACCCAATCCTTGAGGATCTGTAATGACAGATTTAGCCTATCCACGGGGCAAGTAGCTCTGAAAATGTAGGGCCCCAGAAGACCAGATTGCTGATTAAACCTCATTAAGGGGCCCTGTAGCTTCTGGAGTATGAGAACTCCTACAGCCGAATTTCCTTTTAATTCTTACAAAGATGCCCTGTTTTTTTCTTGTCGATTTGGATTCCAAATTCAGTATATCAAAAGACAGATTCTCAGAAATTTCCTAGGTTCGTGGATTCCATGATTCCTGGATACCATTTAAAGTACTTAGTAAACATTTGGCAAGTGCAAAATCCTTGTCCCTTCTCAAAATCTCAAGAGATATGGAAGGTGAAGGATTAGAGGGTTCACGTTAAGACCGGAGTTACATCCAATTATGGCAAGAGGATACTTTTTGTCCTGGAATCTGGCCTTAATTGTTCTGAGGAAGCTAACCGACTTGGAGT
>NW_007055917.1:0-536 GCF_000164805.1 Carlito syrichta | reverse complement strand
ATATCAATCCATTCTTAAAAACATGTAACCACATTCAATAATCCTTCATAAGTAAAAAAAATGAAAAAACAAACAAAAACTCTCAGCAAGTTAGGAACAGAGATTCCTTAATTTGACAAATTTTATCTATTAAAAATCTAAAGCTATCAGTATATTTAAGAATAAAAAGTTTAATATTCTGCCCCTATGATCATGAATAAACTTGTATGCCTTTTTGCAGTGAACATGATTGTCTCCATAGGAAATCCCTTGGAATTCCAGAACATCAACAATAACAAATTCATATAAGTAAAAGTGAGTTCACTAAAATTTCAGCATTTAAGATTAGTATATAAAATCATTTGTATCTCTGTAACAGAAATAGGAACACCAAAATGAAAAATACATTACCAGTCATAACCCTATTATAATAAAATATGTGTAAATACAAAAAAGAAATACAAAACAAAAATGCATCAAAACTTGTAAAATCTTGTTCCTGAGAATAACATAATGCTGAAGAAAGTAATTACAGAAGATCTAGATAGAAAAGATCT
>NW_007055916.1:0-787 GCF_000164805.1 Carlito syrichta | reverse complement strand
TTTAACTATTTGGTAAATGAGTGAACAAGCTGTCTTAATTAGTTGGTTAATGACTTAGCTAGTTGATAACTTGTTGACTGACAATTCGGCCGACTACTTATCTGGTTTAACACATCGACTGACTCCTCAGCCGACTTGTTAGCTGGCTTAACAAATCGGCCGACTAGTTGGCTGACTAGTTAGCTGGGTCAACTAGTTGACTGACGAGTTGGCCCACAAGTTAGCTCAGTTAACAAGTTGGCTGGCTAGTTTGCTGACCTAACTAGCTAGCAAAAATACTATGTAACTCTCTAGCTTACTGACTTAACTAGCTAGATATCCTGCTATTGGCTAACTGACTTAACTATCTAGCTTACTAGCTTACTGACTAGCTAGTTGACTTAACGAGCTAGTGGACCAGGAAGCTAGTGCTGACTTCACTGGCTTGCTGAATGGTTAGCTGAGTTGCTAGCTCACGTAACTAGCTAGCTGGCTAACTAGCTGACTTAACTAGCTATCTACTTGGCTGGATAGCTGGCTAGCCAGTTGACTTAATGAGCTGGTTACCTGGTTGACTACATGTCTAGTCAGCTGGATTACATCACTAGCTACCCAGTTGGCTTGCTGACTAGGCAGCCGGCTAGGTAGCTAGTGGGATGACCAGGTGGCCAGTCAGCCATCTTAAATAACCATCTGGCTGTCTGGACAGTCGGATAGTCTACTGGCTTAACTAGCCAGCCACCCTGCATGACAGCCGGCTAGCAAGTTGGCTTAACTAGCAGGCCACCTACCTGACCAGCCTGCTAAC
>NW_007055915.1:2448-3135 GCF_000164805.1 Carlito syrichta | reverse complement strand
CCCAACAAGTGCATGCACCTGGCCACCCTAGTGGGAATTAGGAGGGAGTCCCAGGCCACTGGGAAAACACCGCCATGCAGGGCAGGCACAGAAGAGTTTACACAGGGAATGAGCGGTTATTGTGGCAACAAATCCCACCCACCCAGACCTCAGTCTCAGACAGTTTATGATCAAAGTGCAGCTAGGCTCAGAGGTTTAGGTGTTGCTTGCCTCAGACAGGAACTGATTGCCTTGCAGAGTTTGCCCTTGGGGCGCATCACCTCCCAGACTGACTAGAAAGACACATAAGGGCTGAGTTCCCAGGCTGTGGTGGCTGGGAATACATTACTCCATGTGGGTTTCAGTGGAGCACTGCTGTGGAAAAAAGAAGTTTCCCTCCAGGGACTGGAGTCCCACAAGGATCAAGGGGTCTGCCAAGTCCAGTCTGCAGCAGAAGCACAAAACTCCTGCAGAGTTCACCCCAGGGCCTATCCCCTCACAAACTAGCTCTAGCTAAAATGCAGCTCTGTAAGGATTCCTGGGCTATGGTGTAGTCTGCATCACTCCACATGGGTTTTATCAGAGGACTGCTGTGGGTAAGGCTGTGGTCTAAGCAGTTTCACATGATGGATTGGAGTCCCACAGACTGAGGGGGCCTGCCAAGTCCACAGCAGTAGCACAGAACTCCAAAATTTCCCTCACTCACCT
>NW_007055915.1:0-759 GCF_000164805.1 Carlito syrichta | reverse complement strand
CCTTGTTGTGCTCAAAGAAGTTAGGCAAATACTGTTCCCTTAATTTGCTTAACTATTGAGTCTCCACAACTTTAGTGATGTTACCAAAAATTGACATAACCCTAGGATCACTATGTTGTGGAAGTTCTCATTAATTTACTATAAAATGCAACTCTTTAAAGCAATATAAGGAACATATGTATGATATTTTAAAACTCATTGACAGAGGTAAAGTATTGATTTGATGCGTAAGGTTGTAGCACTTTTTGCTGCTTTAAATAGTCTGTATCAAAGCCTGATGGTCTCTCTGAATGTGGAAAAATCACTCCGGTCAAAATGATACTCTTTCAAATGACAAAATCATTTTCTTGCCATGCTTTCTCCAGTGGCATACCCACTGTACATGGTAAAATGTTTTGAGCTGCCTCTGCTGCCTTTACACCTCTGTTAAAAGAATATGTTGGAAGTGCTTTTTTTTTTCCACTTGACACTCCATCTTCTTTAGTCCACAAATAGTACTAACTTTCTTCAAATCTGAAAAATTCAAGGTGTATTCACAAGAACAACACCGTGACTCCAAAAAACAAATAATTATCAAACTTCCAACATCTCAGTGTTACCAATCCAAAAATAAACGCTATAACTTATGTATCAGCCTAAATAAAAAATCACCTAAAATCTAGTATTAATAAATATCAGCATTAAGTACCAGTAGGAAAGATCAGTCATTTTTAATGAGCTTCAAGCCATATATGCATCTTGTCTGGAGGTGAAGTTTCT
>NW_007055914.1:0-528 GCF_000164805.1 Carlito syrichta | reverse complement strand
TTTTTTTGATTTATTGTAGAGATGAGGTCTCGCTGCCCAGGCGGGTCTCGAACCCGCGGGCTCAGGCAATCCACTCACCTCAGCCTCCCAAAGGCGCGGGATTACAGGCTGAGCCACCGAGCCCGGCTATTTTACTTATTTTAGAGATAGGGTCTCACTCTGTCACCCAGGCTAGAGTGCAGTGGCACAATTATGGCCCAGTGCAGCCTCAGGCTCCTGCCTGTCTGTCAAGTAGCTGGGTACTACAGGCACACACCACCATCTCTGGCTCATTTTTTAAGAAAAATTTTGGAGAGAGAGGATCTCACTATGTTGCCCAAGCTGGTCTCTAACTCCTCACCCCAAGTGATCCTCCCTCCTCAGCCTCTCAAAGCGCTGGGATTACAGGCATGAGACACAGTGCTTGGCCCCAGCAAAAGTTTTAAGAACCAGTACACAATTCTCTTCCTTCTGCTGAGGTGCCAAGTATGTGCTGAGATGAAGCTTCAGACAGCCTGAGTCCATCCTGCTGACATGCACTGGACATAT
>NW_007055913.1:0-498 GCF_000164805.1 Carlito syrichta | reverse complement strand
TGTGCTGAGGCAGAACCCAGCATGTGAACCTGGAGCGGAATGATGGGCCCTGGTGGGCTCGCAGTGGCTGCGTGAGGTTTCCGGCGGTGTCACTCACATCCCCAGCAGCAAGCCGGTGTCTCGGTGCGCCACCAGGCCTGGACTCGGGGGTGTGGGACAGACCTTCTTCCCCGTGTGATGGGTGCAGTTTGCTCACGGTTGGCTTTAAGCGGTACTCTCCCCATCACGAATGTGGTCCAGCCTGTCTCCTGTATCGTGTACTGGCTGCCTGGGTCTACTCGGGAAATATCCACTCGATTCGCTGTCCATTTTTCTATTTTTTTCCTGAGTCCCAATTCTCTCTCTATAATTCTGGCTGCTAATACTTTGCCAGTTATGTGTTGCAAATATTTGGTCAATTTTTGTGTAACTTTTTTTTTTTTTCTGAGTTGGAGTCTCACTCTGTCGCCTGACTGGAGCCACCGAGCCCAGCTGGCCCTTTCTTTTAAGAGAGTCGTG
>NW_007055912.1:0-553 GCF_000164805.1 Carlito syrichta | reverse complement strand
CACAGACCCGATGCTCCTCCCAGGGTCCCCAGTGAGGACAGACAGCTCTGCCACCATCGTGCCCCAGCCCCTCCGCTCCAAGGCACCACAGGAAGGAGGGAGCAGGATCCTCCTCACAGAGTTGGGATCAAAATTTTTTAGAACACCTTTTCATGAAAGGAAAACTAGAGCCAAAATTGGCCAGTCCCGGGGCGTGACGAAGCACTCTCCACCAGCAAGAAGCCCACTGGCTCCATCGTGATGCCGGACACATTCTCTCACTCATACCAGGTGCGGCCAGGGGCTCAGACCAGGTAGCATTGCAGCCCTGCTCCTGTAGCAGCCCGGTTCCCGTCACAGCTTGCACAGGTAGCACTGCAGCCCTGCACCCATAGCAGCCTGGTTCCTGTCACAGTTTGGCTTTCCTTGTCATAGGTTTTTGCTTTTCGTTGCTTTTCCTGGGGACCCATGACCTTCCTTGGCCCACAGCTCCCTAGGAGGACTCACGGAACTCAGAAAAGCTGTTAATACTCACAGCTAGGTTTCGTTGCAGTGACAGGATGGAGAGTAAAAT
>NW_007055911.1:0-595 GCF_000164805.1 Carlito syrichta | reverse complement strand
GGATAGACAGAGGGGTCGGCCATCGATACAAGATACGTAGATACACGATAGATAGACGATAGGTTGAAAACAGGATAGATGGATGGATCCATAGACGACCGATAGAATGGATGGATGGATCAATACCTGGTGGAGACATAGAGAGACAGGATAGGAGGATAGGTAGATAATAAATAGGATGGGTGGATGACAGATCAATCGATGATAGATAGATGGAGGGATGGATCAATAGGGGATAGAAAAATACAGAGAGAGGATAGATAGATAATACATAGGATAGATGGATGATAGATCAATAGATGATAGAGAGGTGGTAGATGTGATAGATATGTAGATGGATGGATGGATCAATATGGGATAGAAAAATTGAGAGAGAGGACAGATAGATAATAAATAGGATAGATGGATGATAGATCAATAGACGATGGATACATGGACAGATATGACAGATATGTGGATGGATGGATGGATGGATGGATCAATAGGGGATAGAAAAATAGAGAGGATAGGTGGATAGGTAGATAATAAATAGGATAGATGGACGATAGATCAATAGATGATAGAGAGATGGATAGGTATGATAGATATGTAGATG
>NW_007055910.1:0-483 GCF_000164805.1 Carlito syrichta | reverse complement strand
TGTCACTCGGTGGCTGTGTGGCTTCGTAGGAGTTCTTTGCACTGTCCATCCTTAGTCTTCGCCTCTAGAAAGAGGGAATTAGCATGCCTACCTCCTAGGATGCAGGAGGCCAGCTCCTGCAGATCAGGGTTTCCTGAAGGAAGAACGGAGTCAGCGAAAGAGAGAAAATTTTTCAAAAACTCTGTTGTAAGCAGGGCAGATGCCATTTATTGTTAGTTAACATCCAGCTTATATACTTTTTTCACAAAGAAGTAGTCTTTGAAAAATTCTTGGCATCAGACACAATTAGTAACCTTGTTTAAGACAAAGAACAGAGCAAGCAACCCATACGTGATGTTTTTTATAAAACCACTCTGACGTGAATTCCCTCAAGTACAGATACTCTTTTTTAAAAAGATATCACTGTCTTGTGGTCTACAGAGCATTCTGTTCTGCCCTTAAGCATAACTCCTACTTTGTTAATCTTATTCTCTTAATTCCCAG
>NW_007055909.1:0-451 GCF_000164805.1 Carlito syrichta | reverse complement strand
GCTCATGGCCTCAGCAGCTTTGACCTACTGGGTTCAGGTGATTCTTCCACCACCTTCCAAGTAGCTGCAACTATAGGCATGCACCACCACGCCCAGCTAATTTTTTTATTTATTGTTGAGATGAGGTCTCACCAAGTTGCCTAAGTTGGTCTCGAACTTATGGGCTCAGGCAATGCTCTCACCTCGTCCTCTGAAAGTGCGGGGATTACAGGCTTGAGCTACTATGCCCGACTTTTTTTTTTGAGTTGGAGTCTCACTCTTTGTCGCCCAGGATGGAGTACAGTGGCATGCTCATGGCCACCACATCCCTCGACCTGCTGGGCTTAGGTGACCCTTCCTCCTCAGTCTTCCAAGTAGCTAGATCTACAGGCACTTGCCACCAAGTCTGGTTAATTAAAAAAAATTTTTTTAGCCGGGCTCGGTGGCTCAGCCTGTAATCCCGTGCCTTTGG
>NW_007055908.1:0-494 GCF_000164805.1 Carlito syrichta | reverse complement strand
ATGGAATGGAAAGTAATGGATGGAATGGAGTGGGATGGAATGGAGGGGAATGAAGTTGAGGGTTATTGAATGGAATGAAATTGAATGGAGCGGAATTTGGTGTAATGGAGTGAAATGAACTGGAGAGGAATGGAGGGAAATCGAATGAAGAGGAATGGAATGGAGTGGAGTAGTATGGATTGAAATGAAATGGAATTGAACAGAGAGGAATGGAATGGAAAGGAATGGAATGGAATGGCTTGGAGGAGAATGGAATGAAATGGAGAGGAATGGAATGGAATGGAGAGAAATGGAATGAAATGGAGAGGAATAGAATGGAAATCAATGGAGTGGAAAGGAATGGAATGGAGAGGATTGGATTGGAATGGAGAGTAATGAAACGAAACGGAAGGGAGAGGAATGGAATGGAGACGATTTGAATGTATTTTTATGCACAGCAATGGAAAATACTTAAAAGGAATGGAATGGAATAGAATGCAACGGAATGGAATGGA
>NW_007055907.1:0-509 GCF_000164805.1 Carlito syrichta | reverse complement strand
GGTAGACTATCGCAGGTGAAGGTTGCAATATTTTTTTAAATTGAACTTTGCATTCAATAAATATGGCTTTTTTATTTTGCTATCTTCTGTGAATTTAAAGGAATTCTTTTTTATTGATGTCTACCAAAGAAAGGGGGAAATAGTTGGATATGAATTTCTTTGTAGTTCGTAGGAATACTGGAATGTAAAAATCCAGTGTTCACTAAAAAGCACCTTTAGTCCATTTCAGAAATTTCATCTGTGACTTTGTCTATCATGGTATTCCCTTTCTTGCAGCTTGTCAGGTGGAATTTTGAAGTTGCCCGTCCTATGAGAAGGTGTTGGTTGTCACAGTCTAACACTGTTGAAGGGTTTGCAACATGTCCTCATACCTGTAAGGCCTCACATGGCTAAACTCTGATACTCTTAATACTCTGGATGAAAACTGGTGTCTGTATTCAGCAAACTTGGTTGGGTGGGGAGGTGGATGACAGGCAAACTTCTTGCCTTCAGTCCTGGCAAAAGGGACC
>NW_007055906.1:0-712 GCF_000164805.1 Carlito syrichta | reverse complement strand
TTCTCTTTGAAAATAGAAGCTTGAGGGTTTATTGAACTTTGGAATTCATAGCATTAAGTTTAAGTTCTAGTGAATCTGGAAATTGTGTCAAAGGTCTGAGCTTGTTGGACTGGACATGGTGACTCACATCTGTAATCCTAGTAGTTTGAGATGCCGAGGTGGGAGGACCCCTTGAGCTCAGGAGTTCGAGACCAGCCTGGGCAGCATAGCAAGACCTAGTATCTACAAATAATTAAGAAATAAGCTTGATGTGGTGGCGTGTACCTATAGACCCAGCTACTCAGGATGCTGAGGTGGAAAGATCACCTGAGCCCAGGAGCTCAAGGCTGCAGTGAACCGTGTTTGTGTCACTGTACTCCAGCCTTGGTGATAGAGTGAGACTCTGACTCAGAAAAAAAAAAATCTAAGTTTGCAAATGCTGTTGGTGTGTGTCTGTCTTATAAGGTTGCTGTTGGACACCTGATTGTTCACCTTCAATCTCAGTGGCTAAGTTTAATGTCATGTCAAAGGACTTTTAACTTTCATAGCAGCAGTGCCTAAATCCCTGCAAAGGGCAGAATTACCTTGTCTGGCTTTGAGAATTCCCACAATATCGCATCTTTTAAAAGAGTCAGAAACAAACATACCCTGTATTTTATGAGTATATATCCTTGTTATTACTTTCTTGTACAGTCACTAGCTCTATTTTTAATCATGTTTCTTAATTTGTTTT
>NW_007055905.1:0-481 GCF_000164805.1 Carlito syrichta | reverse complement strand
TGATTGTTTACAGGATTACTATTCTGTTTGGTTTCTGCCAAAAGTTTAAACGTGCATCGTGTTAAAGTAAAAAGCCCACGAAGGAGAAAGCATAAAAAAGCAGGAAGTAACTTGTTTTCCCTTTTTGTTTTTTTCTATATTTTCAGAAGGGTCTCTGCCTCAAATTATAAAATTTAACAACAGGCAATTCTAATTTATGGTAATAGCATAGCATTCAGAAGAATAATTAACTCTGGAAGGTGAAAAAATTTTTATTTCCCAGGAAGTTTTCTGGCTTAAAAAATTACATGGTATGATGCTATAAATCCCTCTGTTTGAATAATTTATTTTTTTGAGTTGGAGCCTGCTGGGCTCAGCCTTCCAAGTAGCTGGAACCACAGGCATGCGCCACCATGCCCAGCTGATTTTTTGATTTATTGTAAGACAAGGTCTCGCCATGTTGCTCAGGCTGGTCTCAAACCCCTGAGCTCAGGCAATCCTC
>NW_007055904.1:0-520 GCF_000164805.1 Carlito syrichta | reverse complement strand
GTCGAGGCTTCAGTGGCCGGGAGCGGCCACTGCACTCCACTCTGGGTGACAGTGAGACTCCAACTCAATAAATAAATAAATAAATAAATAAATAAATAAATAAATAAATAAATAAATAAATAATGTGCTCTTGTATCTATTGTTCAGGGCCCACTTATGAGTGAGAACATGCTGTATTCGGTTCTTTGTTTCTGTGATAGTTCGCCTAGTATAATGGTCCCAAACTCCACCCAATTTGCTGCAAAGTCCATGATTTTGTTCTTCTTTGTACATAATACTCTATCATGTATATGTACTACATTTTCTTTATCCAGTCTACTTTTGACAGACAGATTCTATGTTTTTGCTATTGTGAATACTGTAGTTATAAACATGCCTGTTCTGGTGTCTTTTTTTGTAGAAGGATTTATGTTTCTCCAGGTATATTCCCAGGAGAAGAATTGTTAGATCATATGGAAGATCCACATTTTTAGCTCTTTTTGGAATCGCCACGCTGCTTTCCATAGAGGTTGAACTAGCT
>NW_007055903.1:0-597 GCF_000164805.1 Carlito syrichta | reverse complement strand
CTAGGAGTTTGAGACCAGCCAGGACAACATAGTGAGACTTCATCTCTTTATAAATAAATATATAAATAAAATAACAATAATACAGCACCTCTAAAATTAGGGTACTTTCAGTTTCAGGTAAGAATGTCTCCTATTCAAGCAGGTTTCACTGATGAGGACATTGATATCACCGAACAAAGTGGGCTTCATTCAATGGTTCACCAACGTTAGCAAGAATGTAGGATTTTTCCTTCTGTCATCTCTGCTGTTCTCGAAGGTGACCTCACCCCAGACAAGTAGGATGGTGGCTGTAGCTATCCAGGTATCATATTCACCCACAGCATTCAAAGAGAGGACAGCATCTTTTGTTTTCTTTTTTTGAATCGGAGTCTCACTGTCACCCAGGCTGGAGTGCAGTAGGTATGCTCACAGTCACCACAGCCTCTACCTGCTGGGCTCAGGCGATGCTTCCACCTCAGCCTTCCAAGGAGGTGGCACCACAGGCATGTGCCACCACGTCTGGCTAATTTTTTGATTTATTGTAGAGTCAAGGTCTCGCCATGTTGCTCAGGCTGGTCTCGAACTCCTGAGCTCAGGCAATCCTCTCGCCTCTGCCTC
>NW_007055902.1:3343-3753 GCF_000164805.1 Carlito syrichta | reverse complement strand
CAATATACTGCCTTCAAGAGACCCATCTCACTAGAAAGGACAAGCACAGACTCAAAGTAAGAGGATGGGAGACAAATTTTCAGACGAATGGAACACAAAAGAAAGGAGGAGTCACGATCCTAATTTCAGACAACATATCATTTAAGCTATCAAAAATTAAAAAAGATACAGAGGTCCACTACATAATGATAAAAGGCTCACTCCATCAACAAGAAGTATCTATCCTAAACATATATGCCCTAACATAGGTGCACCAACTTTTACAAAGCAACTCCTAGGAAAACTAAAGAAAGATATTGACTCTAACACTATCATTATTGAGGACTTTAATACCCCACACACAACCCTCAACAGATCATCGGGACAAAAAATCAGCAACGAGATTCAGAACCTCAATGTGACTCTGGACC
>NW_007055902.1:0-1712 GCF_000164805.1 Carlito syrichta | reverse complement strand
ACATCTAGGCATACAGGGAACATACCTCAAAGTAGTAAAAGCCATCTACAAGAAACCCACAGCCAGTATACTCCTAAACGGACAAAAATGGAACCATTTCCCCTGAAAACTGGAACAGGACAAGGATGCCCACTCTCACCTCTCCTGTTCAATATAGTATTGGAAGTCCTGGCTAGAGTGATCAGAGAAGAGAAGGCAATCAGGGGTATCCAAATAGGAAAAGAGAAAGTCAAATTATCTCTCTTTGCAGATGACATGATCGTATACCTTGAAAACCCAAGAGAATCTGTCAAAAACCTCCTTACACTGATAAAGGCCTTCAGCAAAATCTCAAGATATAAAATAAATGTGCAAAAGACAATTGCATTTCTTTACACCAATAATAAACAAACAGAAACCCAAATAAGAAGCACAATTCCATTCACAATAACCACAAAAAAATTTAAATACCTTGGCATCTTCCTAACCAGAGATGTGAAAGACCTATACAATGAAAACTGCAAAACACTGCTCAAAGAAATCAAAGATGACACAAACAAGTGGAAAAATATCCCATGTTCATGGATGGGAAGAATCAACATTGTGAAGATGTCCATCTTACCTAAGGCAATCTACAGATTCAATGCAATACCTATCAAATTACCAGCAACATTCTTTTCAGATTTAGAAAAAACAACACAGGAATTCATATGGAAACACAAATGACCAAGAATAGACAGAACAATCCTCAGCAAAAAAAAAAAAAAAAAAAAAAACAAAGCAGGTGGTATCACATTGCCAGACTTCAAACTTTGCTATAAAGCTACAATCACCAAAACAGCTTGGTATTGGTATAGGAATAGGCATATAGATCAATGGAATAGAATTGAGATCCCAGAAGCAAAACCTCAATTTCTCAACCAACTCATCTTTGACAAAGCCTCCACCACCTACCACTGGGGAGAGGAGAACCTATTCAGTAAATGGTGCTGGGAAAACTGACCACATGCAGAAGAATAAAAGAACAAAATCATGAATTTTGCAGCAACCTGGATGGAGCTAGAGTCTATAATACTAAGTGACCACTCACAGAAACAAAGATCTGAGTACCACATATTCTCACTCATATAGTGCATTTGATCATCCAATGCACTACTATAAGAAAATGACTGTCAGTGTTGGGAAACTATGGGGGGGGGATGAAACTAATGGTAGTAAACTTTTGTCTAGAGATGGGGAGACACCATATATCAACAAGGGGGTCTGAATGAAGCATATTTGTATGCCTAACTCTTAACTGTACCCCACAATATCAAAATAAAAAATATCAATTAAAAAAATCCATTTCTTTAAAGTTCCTACTCCCCTTTCATGTTGATGTCACAAATTGCATCCTTATGCATTCTGTGCTCAATCACATATGTCTATAATATTTGTGTGCATTTATTTCTTGTAAATTCTACTGAAAATTACAAGTGGAGCTATAAACCAAAATTACAATAATACTGTTCTTTATATTCTCTTATATATTTACCTAGTCTGGGGATCTTTATGTCTTCATATAGCTTTGAGTTATTATCTAGTGTCCTTTCATTTTAATCTGAAGCTTAAATCTTTACCATTTTTTGCAAGCTCTTCTTAAACCTAAAAATTTTATTGGTTTTTGTTGTCTGGAAATACCTCTATTTCCCCTTTATTTTTGTAGGACAGTGTTGCAGGATACAAAATTCTTG
>NW_007055901.1:0-948 GCF_000164805.1 Carlito syrichta | reverse complement strand
AGTTAATTAATTACCTAACTACCTGATTCAACCTGCTGAATTAATCCATTAGCTAACTAGCTACCTAGTTGTCTTAACCAGCTGACTTAATTAGAAAGTTGACTTAACTAGCTGAATTAGGTATGTGACTTAACTACTTAGGTAGCTGGCTTAACTAGCCAATGTAACTAGTTAACTAGTTGACTTAACTACCTGAATTAAATAGCTAGCTAACTCTTTAACTAGCTGAATAACTAGCTGACTTAACTAATATAATAACTAGTTAGTTAACAAAGTACCTGACTTAAATAGTTAGCTAAATAGTGAGCTAACTGACTTAGCTAGCTGACTTAACTAGCTCGCTGGCTAGCTAGCTGACTTAGCTAGCTAGCTGAATTAGTTAGCTGACTTAACTAGTTGCCTAGCGAGATAGGTAGCTGACTTAGCAAGTTGGTTAAAGAGTTAGCTACCTCTTTTAAATAGTTAGTAAACGAGTTAACTAGCTGACTTAACTAGTTGTTTAATGTGTTTGCTAGGTGACTTAAGTTGTTGGCTGATGAGTTGGCCCACTAGTCAACTCTGTTAACTATTTGGTTGGTTGGTGTGCTGAATTAACTAGTCGGCCTATTGCTAGGCCAACTTGTTAGTTGGCTTAACTTGTTGGCGACTAGTTAAATGAGTTAATATGTCGGCTGACAAGTTAGCCCACTACTCGACCAATTAGTTTGCTGACACTACTAGTTGGCTGGCTAGGCGGCCGACCTGTTAGCTGACTTAACTAATCATCCGGCTTGTGAGCCGAGAGGTGAGCTGACTTTACTAATTGTCCAGTGAGTGAGCCGACAGGTCAGCTGACTAAACTAGTTGGCCTTCGAGTGAGTCGACTGGTAAGTTGACTTAACTAGTCGGCCAGCGAGTGAGCTGACTGGTCAGCTGACTTTAGTTGGCTGTCGAGTGAGCCAATTTCTC
>NW_007055900.1:0-653 GCF_000164805.1 Carlito syrichta | reverse complement strand
CACACTGGGAGGTGAGCGTGCCGTAGTCCAGGTGCAAATCCACACGGGTCAGCAAAAGACAAAGTCTTGGTCAGACAGAAGAACAGAAAGCTGGGTTTCTGGTCCAGAGGGAAAGATGAACCTTTTAACGGACACATGGGACAGACACAGACTGCATGCAGTGTGAGCACAGCTAGTCACACCCACGCCCACACCTGCATCCACACCCCCACCCACGTTCACACCCCATCCACACCCACACCCACATTCACACCTCCCTTCACACTCGCATCCACACCTGCATTCACACCCACATCTACATTCACACCTGTGTTACACCTTCACATCCACATTCTCACCTCCGTTCACAACCACGTTCATACCCCGTTCACACCCAATCAGACGCTTGGGATTACAATTACAGGTAATCACATCCATGTGTGCTTTCTACAGCAATACTTTTTCCAAATCACCTGCAATGATGACATGCAAGCGTGATGAAAACGGGACCTGCTGTTGGCGTGACCATGGCCGGCCCGGCCCGGCCCGGCCCGGCCTTACCCCACGCCCCCTGTGACGAGCAGGGCTTCCTGCAGAACACACTCACTGTCCACACACTCGGGACATACTTGGCCCACTGCCCTGCAGAACACCCATGGCCCACTGCCCTGCCC
>NW_007055899.1:0-455 GCF_000164805.1 Carlito syrichta | reverse complement strand
TTCTTTCTTTCTTTCTTTCTTTCTTTCTTTCTTTCTTTCTTTCTTTCTTTCTTTTTAAGATATGGAATATTTATTAAATGGCAGCATATTAAAGTAACAAATGAACAGATTTTTGAAAAGCCATGTATCAGATTACTTAAGAAACATCCTTGCAAACAGATAAGTATGTATATATGTCTTTTAGCACTGCTTGTCTTGGGGTGAACAGATTTATTTTTTAGTTAATACTCTTTTTCTTACTGTTATGTTTTTTATACATTTCCACAAACATGTATGTATTTGCTTCTGTAATTGGGATAAATGATTACTAAATAATACACTTGAAAGTAAATTTTAGCAGTCCTGGTTTCTTAAAGGGTTGCTCTGACATGGTGAAGTGTCAATATCAGAGAAAATGAGAAGGATTCTTTCTGTGTGTGCTGTCTCTTCCTGCACCGTGGGGCCCTCCGCCATGA
>NW_007055898.1:0-594 GCF_000164805.1 Carlito syrichta | reverse complement strand
GGAAAAAATGATGAAAGAAAGCAGCCAGCTTGCTAAATGACCCCAGCAGGGAGACAGGATACAGAGAACAATGACAAGAAGAAAGAGGAAACCAGAACAAGCAGGCCCTCCCCACCGAGGGAGCCAAGCAGACCGGCCGGCAAGGGCACCCTGTCCACGAGCACTGGCGGCTGGCTCCGTCTTCCCTCGCATCCGTGCAGGCCCCAGCCCTCTTCCCCGCTCCCTCTGCCACCCTTCTCAGAAGTCCTTTCAGCAGATTCTTCTGACTTCTGCCTTCCGAGCTGAACCCCAGGTGTTCCGTCTGGGGCACTGGCGACTGACGTCCCCCCTCATGGCAGGTGACAACACGCTCTCCCCGGCTCTGTCCCCCCACGGCTCCTCCATCAAGTGTGTCGCAACTTCAATTAGAGCAACAGGCGGTGTTTACGTAAATCATCACTGCGGAGAGGCTCCTCGCAGCCGAGCCTCGTGGCACACCATAATTATCTTTCTTTCCCACACAACGGTTTATTTTCCCTGATCTAATAACAGTCTTGTGCTGTCATGTGCTTTGTTTGGTGCTTATCACTAATCCAGCCCCAACGCTGCCAAGTG
>NW_007055897.1:0-457 GCF_000164805.1 Carlito syrichta | reverse complement strand
GGGAGGGAATGAGAAAGAAAGAGACAGAGAAACAGCAGGATTGGGAGGACTCTCTCCCAGTAAGAAAGGAGCGAGAGAGAACCAATTTATTTTCACTGCATGCCTCATATAGGGGAAAAATCCCTCCCACAAGGGAGTGCAAAGCCACAGGAGCAAGATATATATAAACTATGCTTATCTTAACATCTGTGCTAAGTTAAAAGCAAGCCAATCCCTTAAGGCGACAGCCTCCAGGGTAGGCGTGGTACTGCTCTGCTATCCATGGAATAGCAACCAAAGGTCAGGGGTTAAAGAAATATAGGTTTGGCTCCTTGTATACAAACCAAGAAACATAAGGACCTTGTCAGCTTATGCTCTGTTTCCTTCTTGCAGTGGCACACTCAGGATCACCACATCTTCAACCTACTGGGCTCAGGTGATCCTTTTGCCTCAGTCTTCCAAGTAGCTGGAACTACAG
>NW_007055896.1:0-459 GCF_000164805.1 Carlito syrichta | reverse complement strand
TTTTTTTCCCCTCAAATTAAGTGTCCTTTTATGGTCTGAGGCCAGGTTAGGGAAGAGAGGTGTTGACTTTGGGCCCTGGAGATGCTGGAACTCTGTTGAGGCTGCAGGCCATGTCCACAGTGATTAGAAAGTGAAGAAGTAGCACATGGTGGTGAAAATTGGCTGTCATCTCCACTGTACCCCAGCAAGCCTGGGCCACTGAGGGACATTTCACCAGCAAGCTCAATTATACGTCCCAAAGGAGCAGATCAAGTGCTTAGAACAGGGCCTGACACATATTAGCTGTTCAGTAAGCATCTAATCAAGTTGTTGAATGGACTCATTGTTGGATCATCAACATTTCGTGAGGCACGATTGTCTATGCTAGAGCAGTGACTTTATATGTCACTTAAAAAATGGCAGTAAGAGCCGGGCTCGGTGGCTCAGCCTGTAATCCCGCGCCTTTGGGAGGCTGAGGTG
>NW_007055895.1:0-483 GCF_000164805.1 Carlito syrichta | reverse complement strand
GGCGACTATTTAGATGAGCTAACTTGTTGGCTGACAAGTTAGCCGACTCTTCGGCTGATTGGTTAGTTGATTTAACTAGTTGGAGCTAGGTGGCCGACAGTTAGTTGACTTAATTAGTTGACCAGCGAGTGAGCCGACATTTGAGTTGCTTTAACTAATTGTTCAGTGAGTGATCCGACAGGTAAGCTGACAACTAGTCAGGCGACAAGTAAGCCAACTCTTCAGCTGACTTAACTATTCGGCTGGCGAGTTAACTGACTGGTCAGCTGACTTTAGTCGACTGGCAAGTGAGCCGACTGGTCAGAGGACTTAACTAGTCAGCAGGCCAGTAAGCTGACCAATGAGTTGACTTAATTAGTCGACCAATGATTGAGACAACAGACAAACTGCCTTAACTAGTCAGCTGGCGATCAAGTCGACTGCTGAGCTGACTTAACTAGTGTTCTGGAGAGCAAGCCTACTAGCTAGCTAACCTGTTGGCCT
>NW_007055894.1:11609-12689 GCF_000164805.1 Carlito syrichta | reverse complement strand
GCTGGAGATTTTTTTGGTGGGTTTATTCTTTCTTTTTGAGTTGGATTCTCACTCTGACGCCCAGGCTGTAGTGCAGTGGCACACTCACAGCCACCCCAGCGTTGACCTGCTGAGCTCAGGTGATCCTTCCGCCTCAGCCTTCCAAGTAGCCAGAACTACAGGTGCACACATCGCACCCAGCTGATTTTTTATTTTATTGTAGAGATGAGGTCTCATCAAGTTGCCCAGGCTGGTCTCAAACCCGTGGGCTCGAGCAATCCATTTGCCTCGGCCTCCCAAAGTGTTGATGATAGGCTGAGCCACTGAGCCCGGCCTGGCTTTTTTTTTAACAGGCTTCCTCCTTATGGGGACAGAGAGGATGCAGCCATCCCTAAACCTCATCTCCCTGTTATCTTTTTTCTTTTTTGTATACAATTTTTTTTACAGACAGGGTCTCACTATGTTGGCCAGACTGGTCTCAATTCCTAGGCTCAAACAGTCCTCCTGCCTCAGCCTCCCAAGTAGCTGGGACTACAGGTATCCTGATGCCTAGCTCTTTTATGTTTTGTAGAAATGGGGTCTTGCTATGTTGTCCAGGTTGGACTGGACCCCCTGGGCTCAAACAATCCTCCCGTCTCCTCCTCCCAAAGTGCTGGGATGATAGATGCAAGCCATCGCACCTGGCCTGACCTAAAACTTACTGTGGGACAGCCTCTGTTGATGTCTCTCTATGCAGTCACCATCCCCCATCTTACAGACAAGACTCCTGTGGACCAGAGATGTCCCGGAATCCTCGCCTAGGGTCACATATGGCCACGTGGACCAGGAGACAGCCGAACTACCCTGTCAGGGGCCAGAGAGCAAATGTTATCAGCTTTGGTGTCAGACAGTCCTGGTTCCTTTTTTTTTTTTTTTTTGAGTTGGAGTCTCATGCTGTCGCCCAGACTGGAATGCACTGAGCCCCGGGAGCGGCCACTGAGCCTCCACCTGCTGGGCTCTGGCGATCCTTCTGCCTCAGCCTTCCGAGTAGCCGGAACTACGGGCGCACACTACCACGCCCGGCTAATTTTTTTATTTATTGTAGAGATGAGGTCTCGCCTG
>NW_007055894.1:10136-10525 GCF_000164805.1 Carlito syrichta | reverse complement strand
TTGTTTTTTTTTTGAGTTGGAGTCTCACTCCGTCGCCCAAGTTGGAGAGCACTGGCACACTCATGGCCACCCCAGCATCAACCTGCTGGGTTCCGGGGATCCTTCTGCCTCAACCTTCCAAGTAGCTGGAACTACTGACACACACTACCACTCCTGGCTAATTTTGTTTTTAATTTATTGTAGAGATGCTGTCTTGTCAAGTTGCCCGGTCTCAAACCCGCAGACTCAGGCAATCCACTCACCTCGGCCTCCCACAGTGCTGGGATGACAGGCTGAGCCACCAAGCCCGGCCCTTTTGCTGATTTTTAAAAACTCTTCAGGCCACGCTCGGTGGCTCAGCCTGTCATCCCAGCACTTTGGGAGGCCGAGGCGAGTGGATTGCTTGAGCT
>NW_007055894.1:8877-10116 GCF_000164805.1 Carlito syrichta | reverse complement strand
AAAAAAAAAAAAAAAAAAAAAAAATAGCCATGCATGGTAGTACACGCCTATAGTTCTGGCTACCTGAAGCCTGAAGCGGGAGGATTGCCGGAGCCCAGCAGGTTGACGCTGGGGTGGCCACGAACGTGCGTGCCACTGTACTCTAGCCTGAGCAACGGAACGAGACTCCAACTTAGAAAAAAAAAAAAACAACTCTTCAAAATGTAAAATCAGGCCAGATATGGTGGTTCATGCCTGTCATCCCAGCACTTTGGGAGGCCAAGGTGGGAAGATCACTTCAGGCCAGGAGTTCAAGACAGTCTGGGCAACATTCTCTACAAAAAATTAAAAAATGGATCAGGCATGGTAGCTTCTATAGTCCCAGTGACTTGCGAGGCTGAGGCTGGAGGATCGCCTGATCCCAGATTGGCGCTGCTGTGAGCTGTGATTGCACCTCTGCACCCCAGCCTGGGCCACAGAGTGAGACCCTGACGTGGAAGTACAGGTGACAGGATGTCATTCAGTGATTGGGCTGACTCTGACTTGGCTGACTGGATCTGGAGACCCTCATCGTGGCCTGATGACATCAGCGGCCAGCCCTGGGCGTGTCCACCGCAGGGAATCAAGTCCCGCGGACTCTTGAGTGAGCCCGGAAGCAGGTTGTCCCCAGATGGCCTCCAGGGGACTCTGCAGCCCGGCTGACCTGTCATCCCAGCCTGAGCAGAGGACCCATTAGGCCGTGCCCGGACTCTGGGCTCTGGGCTCTGGGACACCACGAGGTGATGACTGTGTGGACCGTTGAAGCCACCGTGCTCGGAGAAATTTGTTACACAGTAAGACCTGACTAATGCAGGCTGGGGATGCTGACCTCTCGGCCCAGCCGTTCATACATCCGTGGGCCACATCATATCCGGTGTGCATTTACTGAGCACCACTGGAGGCCATCCCTACATCCTCCACCATCCACTGATTCTACCCCAGACCAGCCCTGCCATGGGATGAGCAGTCAGCCTGGCCTGCCGGGGTCACTCTGACCAGTTCTGTCCCACCCTTGCCATCTCTAAGAAATACATGAACTTGGTTTTGACCTGGAAAGCACTGGCAGGGCCTAGACCATGCTTTGAGAACTGCAGCTCTAGAATAAAGACATCCCTTTTCTTTTTTTATTTTTCTTTTTTTATTTTTTTTTTGAGTTGGAGTCACTCTGTCGCCCAGACTGGAGTGCGGCGCCCGCTCCCGGCCACCGCAGCCTCGACCCGC
>NW_007055894.1:6607-8219 GCF_000164805.1 Carlito syrichta | reverse complement strand
ACCTCAGCCTCCCAAAGGCGCGGGATTACAGGCTGAGCCACCGAGCCCGGCTCATTTTTCATTTTTTTATTTTTGAGTCGGAGTCTCACTGTTGCCCAGGCTGGAGTGCAGTGGCACACTCACAGCTATTGCAGCCTTGACTTGGGGCTGCCAGGCTCAGGTGATCCTCCCGCCTCAATCTCAAGTAGCTGGAGTCACAGGCATGCGCCACCACTCCTGGATAATTGTTTGATTTATGGTAGAGACGAGGTCTCACCAAGTTGCCCAGGCTGATCTCCAAACCCTGGGCTCAGGCAGTCCTCTTGCCCCCGCCTCCCAAAGTGCCACCGTGCCCAGCAAAGACACCCCATTTCTATTGTAAACATGATGTGACACCTTTATCACACCTGAGCAGTGCAGCAACCTGCCAGCCTAAACTAGCCAGGTGTGGTGGTGCATACCTGTCGTTCCGGCTACTTAGAAGGCTGAGGTGGAAGAATCGCCGGAGCCCAGCAGGTCGAGGCTGCTGTGACTTTGAGCGTGCCAGGGCTCTCCAAACTGGGTGACAGAGTGAGACTCTTGTTCATAAATGAATGCATGAATAAATAAACAAACAGACAATGGAAGAAAGGAAGACGAGAGCAGTGATGCCAGGACACTTTCTCCCGTGGGCGTGATTTGAAGCAAAGCCCCAGACAGGACGCAGGTCCATCTGTAGACTCCCAAGGCGCACCTGGCCCCGGCAATTCTGCCTCCAGGTGAGGTCTGGGGACATGTGTGGGGACATGTCACGACTGGGGGTGCCCTGGGCAGGAGGGGTGGAAGCCAGGGAGGCTGCCCGGGGTCACCCACACGTCCACAGAGCCCAGGGCAGAGGCTCTGGCCGGAGGGAGGGAGGGTGACGTGGCGTGAAGCTGGACTCCCCAGCCCTAGGGGTGACACCGCTGGGTGACAAGGTCCCACGAGGCGTGACAATCCCGAGTGTCTGGGTCGCCTAGCAGCCGCGGGGGACAGACACCCACACCCTCACGCTGGGATGGGAGCCTCAGCTGCGGTCCGCTTCCGCCCCCCAGTGGCCGCCGTGGTCCGCAGAGACCGGGGGCTTCTCTTGCAGCCACACCTGACCCGGGCTGAGGCGCGGCGGGCGGGATCCCGGGAGGAGCCGGCCTTCGCCGGGAGGAGCCCACCGGCTGGTGCGGGGTCCGGCCCGCTGCGTGAGGGGCTGAGCAGGCCTGCAATGGGGGGGTCTGGGATTAAGACCCCGAGACAAGCAGAGTGGGAGGAAATTCGGGACGCTGGGGTCTGTGCAGGTCACAGGGGCCTGGAGAACGCACTGAGTAGGACACGGGACCTGAGACACGTCCAGTGGGGCTGCGGGACAGGGGCCGTCACTGCTCGGGCTGTTCAGCCTCGGGCCTGAGCCTCAGACTGGACAGCGACGAAAGCACGTGGCAACTTCGAAACTGAGCGAGGCAGCAGGGCCTCCTGCCGCAGGTCGGGACCGAGGTCCGAACCGCCCTCATCTCCATTCCTCGGTCCTGAGACACACGGGGTCCTGGGGGACCCACCTCCCAGGACCAGGCCTGCCCCCACGGCCACTGGCGAAACCGTCACCAAATGCTCCTTCTCTCCA
>NW_007055894.1:3407-6357 GCF_000164805.1 Carlito syrichta | reverse complement strand
CAACTTGGCAAGACTCGTCTCTACAATAAATCAAAAATGAGCTGGGTGTGGTAGCGTGCGTCTGTAGTTCTGGCTACTTGGAAGGCCGAGGCAGAAGGATCGCCGGAGCCCAGTAGGTTGACGCTAAGGTGGCCATGATTGTGCCGCTGCACTCCAGCCTGGGCAACGGAGTGAGACTCCATCTCAAAGAAAAAGAAAGAAAGAAAGCACTGGCCAGCCTCCTTCCCTCCCACTGCTGGGGCCATTCCTCACCTGCCCTGTCCGGGGCTTGCCTTGGCTGTATCTCCAAGCACACGCCTTCCATGTAACTCACAGACGCCCCTGAGGTGGCTTACATCTGATACAATATGAGCAATCCTCATCACAGCCGTGGGAAGGGGAGGCCAGGACACCCCACAGAATGGTCTTCTGGGACAAGGGACAAGGGCCCCACCTGTGCAAGTGTCCCTGCAGCCCCGGGTCTTGGACCGTGATGCTGGCATGGACACTGCCACCTGGTTCTGTGCTGGCTCAACCTGGCATGGGCCTGATTCTTTTTTTTTTTTGAGTTGGAGTCTCACTCCGTCGCTCAGACTGGAGTACAGTGGCCGCTCCCGGCCACCGCAGCCTCAACCTGCTGGGCTCCAGCAATCCTTCCACCTCAGCCTTCCGAGTAGCCGGAATTACAGGCGCGCGCCGCCACACCTGGCTGATTTTTTGATTTATTGTAGAGATGAGGTCTCGCTGCCCAGGCGGGTCTCGAACCCGCGGGCTCAGGCAATCTGCTCACCTCAGCCTCCCAAAGGCGCGGGATGACAGGCGGAGCCACCAAGCCCGGTGGGCCTGATTCTCGCTGTGAACCCAACAGCTGGGTCATCCCCAAGCAGGCAGCGCTGGCTCCTTAACAAGCCTCCTAGGGACTCCGTGTGGGAGCACAGCTCACTCCAGGAGCCTGCAGTGTGAACCTGGCAGGTGGCCTTTCCTTGAAGGCCTACTGGGCTCACCAGGGAGAATGGCGGGAAAGGGGACATTTACCGTAAACAGAGTCACACTCTGTGTGTCCTTCTATGTTGGGTCTCACTGGGTGTGGCCTATGTCTGAATTTCCTTCCGGTTCCTGGCTGAGTCACGTCCACATGTGGACAGGCCATGCTGTGTCTGTTCATCGTCCCTCAGTGGACACTTAGGTGGTTTTCATTTGTGTGTGTGTGTGTGTGTGTGTGTGTGTGTGTGTGTGTGTGTGTATTAGCCTTGAGTTGAAACCCATATTTTCACTTTTCATTTTATTTTTATTTATTTTTCATTTTTTGAGTTGGAGTCTCACTCTGTCGCCCAGGCTGGAGTGCAGTGGCATGCTCACAGCCACCGCAGTCTCGACCTGCTAGGAGCTGGTGATCCTTCCACCTCAGCCTTCCAAGTAGCTGGAACTACAGGTGTGCGCTACCACGCCCAGCTAATTTTTTTTTTTGGTAGAGATGAGGGCTTGCCAATTTGCCCAGACTGGTCTCGAACCTGTGGGCTCAGGCAGTCCTCTCACTTCAGCCTCCCAAAGTGGTGGAATTACAGGCGTGAGCCACTCTGCCCCATTATTTTTTATTTAAAACACTTTTTTTTTTTTTTTTTGCTGTGTATGGTGCATCTCACAGTGCATTTGAGGGAATGACCAGAAGGGCTTCTTGGAAGAGTTGGCATCTGAACTTCATCTGCAAGGATTCTCTGTAATGATCCCCAAATATTTCCCAGGTCCCTCCCGTGTGTTCTGCATTTCTGGAGGGAGATAAGGGCCCCTGGAAGGGGACTGGGGACCTACAGATGACATGATTGTCTGAGATTCTGGGCTAATCTTTCTTTCTTGGTCAATCTGGCTCAAGTTTCATTTCTTCAGTGCATAACCTTGTTTTTTCAAGAATTGTTCTCTTTTTTTCTTTGTTCTCGATGTCATCAGTTTCTTTTTTATTTGTTTGTTTTGTTTTTTGAGTTTGAGTCTCGCTCTGTCACTCTGGTGATCCTTCCGCCTCAGCCTTCCAAGGAGCCAAAACTACAGGCACGCGCTACCACGCCCGGCTAGTTTTTGATTGATTGTAGAGACGAGGTCTCGCCAAGTTGCCTGGGCGGGTCTCAAACCCATGGGCTCAGGCAATCCACTCACCTTGGCCTCCCAAAGCGCTGGGATGACAGGCTGAGCCACCGAGCCCGGCCTTGATGTCATCAGTTTCTATCCTGATCTTCGTGATTTCATTATCAAAATCTGTTGGAGACTGATCTGTATGTTTTGACTGGGGCTTGCTGGCCTTCTGGTGTGAATCCGTGCCCCACACCCCCAGCTCCACACCTGTCACCTATGGGTTGCTTGAGGATCAGTGAAACTCATGGTCCTTTTCAGCAGTTCACAACAACACCTTGACTTTGCACATAGGTTGGGCGCAGGGACTCACACCTGTCATCTCAGCACTTTGGGAGGCCAAGGTGGGAGAATCACTTGAGCCCAGGAGTTCAAGACCAGCCTAGTCAACATTGTGAGACCTAATCTCTACAAAAATTTTTTTTTTTTTTTGAGTCGGAGTCTCACTATCGCCCAGACTGGAGTGCAGTGGCCGCTCCCGGCCACCACAGCCTCGACCTGCTGGGCTCTGGCAATCCTTCCGCCTCAGCCTTCCAAGTAGTTGGAACTACAGGCGCATGCTACCACACCCAGGTAATTTTTTTGATTTATTGTAGAGATGAGGTCTCGCTGCCCAGGCGGGTCTCAAACCTGCGGACTCAGGCAATCCACTCACCTCAGCCTCCCAAAGGTGCGGGATTACAGGCTGAGCCACCGAGCCCGGCTCTACAAAAATTTTATTTTATTTATTTTTATTTATTTATTTATTTTTTTAGTTGGAGTCTCACTCTGTCGCCCAGACTGGAGTGCAGTGGCCGCTCCCAGCCACCGCAGCCTCGACCTGCTGGGCTCCGGTGAGCCATCTGCCTCA
>NW_007055894.1:2366-3076 GCF_000164805.1 Carlito syrichta | reverse complement strand
CGGCTGAGGTGAGTGGATTGCCTGAGCCCGTGGGTTCGAGACCCACCTGGGCAACTTGACGAGACCTCATCTCTACAATAAATCAAAAATCAGCCGGGCGTGGTAGTGTACGTCTATAGTTCCAGCTACTCGGAAGGCTGAGGCGGAAGGATCACTGGAGCCCAGCAGGTCGAGGCTGCGGTGGCCGGGAGCGGCTGCTGCACTCCAGTCTGGGCGACAGAGACTCCAACTCAAAAAAAAAAAAAAAAAAAAAAAAATTAAAGACTAGGAGTGGTGGCTCACACCTGTCATCCTGGCACTGTGGGAGATGGGAGGATTGCCTGAGCCCAGGAAGTCGAGGCTGCAGTGGCCATGATTGGGCCACTGCACTCCAGCCTGCACGACAGAGTGAGACTCCAACTCAAAAATAAAAAAAGAAAGACAGAAAATAAGGAAGGTGCCCAGACTGGATTGTGGATGGCCCTGGGGTTAGCTTCCCCCACCTGCCTGTTGCTTGAGCGCCATCTTGGGTAGCTTGTGCTCCTTAGAGGCTCAGTTTCCTCATCTATATGATGGGCTTTTGAAGATTGCACTTTTATAATCGCCAGATTTTGTTTGTTTATTTTTTTAGTTGGCGTCATCTTGTCGTCCAGGCTGGAGTGCAGTGGCACGCTCATGGCCACCCCAGCATCGACCTGCTGGGCTCCAGCGATCCTTCTGCCTCAGCCTTC
>NW_007055894.1:0-1661 GCF_000164805.1 Carlito syrichta | reverse complement strand
GGCGACGGAGTGAGACTCCAAGTCAAGAAAAAAAAAAAACACTCAAAACGTTTCCGGCTGGCATGGTGAGTCATGCCTGTGATCTCAGCACTTTAGGCAGCTGAGGTGAGAGGATTGCTGGAGCCCAGGAGTTCGGTCACACCTGGGCAACAAAATGAAACCTCGTTTCTATTTTGTTTCATTTTCCTTGAGTCAAAGTCTCACTCTTGCCCAGGCTGGAGTGCAGTAGATCTGGAGATCCTCCTGCCTCACCTTCCCAAGTAGCTGGAACCACAAGGGCAAGGCACCACACATGGCTAATATTTATTATTATTATTATTATTTTGACTTGGAATCTCACTCTGTTGCTCAGGCTGCAACGCAGTGGCACACTCACAGCCACCCCAACACCGACATGCTGGGCTCCAGCGATCCTTTCGCCTCAGCCTTCCAAGGAGCCAGAACTACAGGTGTGCGCTATCATGACCGGCTAATTATTGATTTATTGCAGAGACAAGGTCTTGCCAAGGTGCCTGGGCTGGTCTCGAACTTGTGGGCTCAGGCAATCCACGCGCCTCAGCCTCCCAAAGTGCTGGGATGACAGGTTGAGCCACTGAGCCTGGCCATTTTTTCTTTTTTTTTTTTTTTGAGTTGGAGTCTCACTCTGTCGCCCAGACTGGAGTGCAGTGGCCACTCCCGTCCACCGCAGCCTCGACCTGCTGGGCTCCGGCGAACCGTCCACCTCAGGCTTCCGAGTAGCCGGAATTACAGGCGCATGCTACCACGCCCGGCTAATTGTTTGATTTTTATTGTAGAGGTGAGGTCTCGCCTGCCCTGGCGGGTCTCGAGCCCGCGGGCTTAGGCAATCCACTCACCTCAGCCTCCCAAAGGCGCGGGATCACCGAGCCCGGCTGCTTTTTTCGATTTATTGTAGAGACGAGGTCTCGTCAAGTTGTCCAGGCTGGTCTGGAAACCCCAGGCTCAGGCAATTCTCCCGCCTCTGCTTCCCATAGTGCTGCACCTTGCCACTTCTTTCTATGTCTAAAATTCATAAAATTACCAGGCATGGTGGCTCATGCCTGTCATCTCAGCACTTTGGGAGGACGAGGAGGGAGGATTGCTTGAGGCCAGGAGTTCGAGGCCAGCCTGGGCAAAACAGCCAGATCCATTCCCTACCAAAAAAAATTAAAACCAAGTTCCGGCTTCTTGGAAGGCTGAGGTGGAAGGGAGGATGGCTGGAGCCCAGCAGGTGGACGCTGGGGTGGCCGTGAGCGTGCCAGGGCACTGCAGCCTGGGCGACGGAGTGAGACTCCGACTCAAAAAAAAGTTTCCCATGCAGGGTGTGTTGAGTGGCCGTCAGAGCGCTCCCCAAACAGGATGTGTTTTCCAGGCGAGTAACAACGTGACCCGGAGAAAGACGGAAACCTGGGGCGGGGGCAAGCGGCGCCTGGACCTCAATGCAGCCCTCTTCCGGCGAGCCTTCACCCACGGAGCCCAACTGGGCCCTGCTGGCTGTGTAGGAGCTCCCCCCGCGAGCCCTGGCAGGCGGCTCCCACCCCGCGGCCGTTCCGCGGAGGCCGTTGGCGACCGTGACCTCAGACCCAGCCCCAAGCTGCTCGGAGGTCATCGCGGCAGCGCCCCCGCCCGCTCCAGCTCGCGTCCGCTCCCCGTGAGGGGCATCT
>NW_007055892.1:0-461 GCF_000164805.1 Carlito syrichta | reverse complement strand
TCCATACATATACTTAAATCACTAATTTGCATGAATGATATATCCACTTCCAATTCTATCCTAAAACAAACCCTTACAAAGCCCTCTTATATATTACTCTAACCTGTCATACAATTTGGATCAACAATTTGGTTAAAAAAAGTTGAATAAATTTACAATTTTGGCAATTTCCTGATGACATTTTCTTTTTTTTCACTGTTATAAGAAAACAATGAGAAAGGATAGATACATTTCTATTGCTTTATCCATATAGCTAAAGTTATATGAAAGGCACAATAATTATATACATAGAGATATACAAATATGAATATATACTCTTTTATGAAGAGAAAGATAACTTTATCATAAAGCAGAAGATGACATTATATGTCAAGTTGACCCCCCTTTTTAATTCCTTTTATGTAAGGTTTTTAGTATGTAATTTCTTTTTTTTTTTTTTTTTTTATTTATTCAGTATTTTT
>NW_007055891.1:0-462 GCF_000164805.1 Carlito syrichta | reverse complement strand
TTAGAGTATTAATCACAAAACATCAAATTTAACATTTGTTTAGTGACTGTTATAGGAACTACAAGGATGCCTGCCCCGCCTAACTGCCGTGCTCCCCATAGATGAGTGTTGCCATTTGAATGACTAATGATGAAGGGGTTCTCGCCACCAGCATTTTCTCTTTGTTGTGTTTTCATTTCTTCTTTTCCCCACATTATCCTAAATGTCATTCATTCATTTATTCATTCAGCTGTCTAATATTTACTGAGCAGTTATTATCCTGATATCATGGTCAAGGCTAGGGCTGATGAGGGACCAAACAATCTCTGATCTGAAGACCTCATGGGCCAGATGAAGTTTAGTCTAGAAGTTGCAGCCAGGGGAGTTCAGAGAACAGATCCCAAGCCCTTCTGGGGTGGCGGCAGAGAGAAGACAGTCTGGGCTGGGACCTGCCCACTCTACACCCCCCCCCCCCCCCCCCCC
>NW_007055890.1:0-464 GCF_000164805.1 Carlito syrichta | reverse complement strand
TGCCAAGATTCTTTTCTTTTTTTGAGTCAGGGCCTCACTCCGTCACCAGTTTGGTCCCTTTTAAAAGCTGGAATGCAATGGCTGGAATGCAATGGCACGATCATGGCTCACCGCAGCCTCGATCACCTGGGCTCAGACAATCCTCTTGCCTCAGCCTCCCAAGGAGCTGGGACTAAAGCATGCACCACCATGCCTGGCTAATTTTTTTTTTGTAGAGGTGAGATCTCGCTATGTTGCCGAGGCTGGTCTTGAACTACTGGGCTCAAGTAATCCTCCCACTTCAGCCTCCTGAAGTCTGGGATTATAGGCATGAGCTGCTGCACTGGCCCCAGATTCTTCTAAAGGTGTTTGTTAGGATGGTGGACCTCAGTTTCATTATCTGTAAAATAGAGGTTATATCCCTCCATATACATAAATATGACCTATCATGGTGACTATCGCATCATTTCCTCAGCCCACCTACT
>NW_007055889.1:0-465 GCF_000164805.1 Carlito syrichta | reverse complement strand
CAGGTAATTTCTTCAGAAGAAAACAAAATCCTTGAGGGGTTCACACAAGATGGTTGGACCGTGAGAGTCTCCACAAAAGTAAGTGTCCATAAAGACTCTCTGTGTGAGTAGGCATGTGCTGGTGGGAGAGTGAAAGTCCATCTGAGGGGAGACTCAGGTTTGTGCACCTGGATCCCCCCTCAGAAGGTGACTGTAAGCCTCCACCACCCTGAGATTGGAGCCACGGGCATGCAAGATCATCTGCTGTTCATGGAACTCTTCTGAGAAGAGCCTGTCAAATCCAGCTGATTCTCTTCACCTGGTGCCTGGGCCACAACATCAACTAGTGTAACAAATCAGCTGGAGCCCAGGATTCGATCAGTGGAGAGAGAAGATCCAGGAGAGGTGGAGAGGAGCTCTATGCCTGGTGAAGAAACCCCAACCACAGCCATTTTCCCTGTCCCAGGCAGGGACCTGCATTGCCCT
>NW_007055888.1:0-489 GCF_000164805.1 Carlito syrichta | reverse complement strand
TTCCGTAAGAAAATACTTGCTCGTTATATTTACACTCAGCACGTCTAGATCAGTGGCTTCATCTGGGACTTAGACCCACAACGTTGGTGATGCAGAGAGCCAGATATTTAGTCACATCAAAGCAATTTGCTAATTGCAGATGCTTCCTCTCTGTTTAATGTTTCATGTGTAAGATTAGGTGGTTGATTTAACTGGTTCATAGTGCCTGCTTTATCTCATTAGCTATCTCTAAAGGAAATCAAATCATATTAAATATAGACAGAGGACATTAATTAGCTGGAAAACATAATAGTATAACCTGTATATGAGTTTAAGTATGAGAGAAATGATTTAAATCACTGATAATTTTCTAGCATTTTAAGTATATGAGAACTTGTGTATACATACATGTTAACCTATAAGAGTGTCCCATAGCCGGGCTCGGTGGCTCAGCCTGTAATCCCGCGCCTTTGGGAGGCTGAGGTGAGTGAATTGCCTGAGCCCGCGGGT
>NW_007055887.1:0-674 GCF_000164805.1 Carlito syrichta | reverse complement strand
ACCACACCTGGTTAATTTTTTATTTATTGTAGAGATGAGGTCTCGCCAAGTTGCCCAGGCGGGTCTCGAACTCGCAGGCTCAGGCAATCCACTCACCTTGGCCTCCCAAAACACTGGAATTACAGGCGGAGCCACCAAACCCGGCCATATCCTGCAACATTGTTGAGTTTGTTTATTAACTTTAAGTGGCAATGTTTCTGTTATATAATTGACCAGGAGAAAAAATAGAAAAACAGATTTGTGGGCTGCAGCTAAAACAACACTTAGAGTGAAATACATAGCTACCTACGCCTGTATTAGAAAAATCGAAAGGTTGAGAATCAATTATCTAAGTTTCTACCTGTTGAGAAGTAAGAATTAGGAGAGTAAGAAATCAGACTCAAAGAAACTATTAATAGCAGTAGGGAAATACTTTTTTTTTTTTGAGTTGGAGTCTTACTCTGTCACCCAGACTGGAGTGCAGTGGCCGCTCCCGGCCACCACAGCCTCGACCTACGGGGCTCCGGTGATCCTTCTGCCTCAGACTTCCAAGTAGCCGGAACTACAGGCGCCCACTACCACGCCTGGCTAATTTTTTGATTTATTGTAGAGATGAGGTCTCGCCTGTCCAGGCTGGTCTTGAACCCGTGGGCTCAGGCAATCCACTCACCTCAGCCTCCCGAAGGCGCGGGATT
>NW_007055886.1:0-672 GCF_000164805.1 Carlito syrichta | reverse complement strand
GAGAATACTAGTTATTAAAAATTGATAATCGGTTGGGCTGGTGGAACAAGCCTGTAATCCCAGCACTTTGGGAGGTCAAGGAGAGAGGAATTCCTGAGCCCACGCTGGGCAACTTCACGAGACCTCATGTCTGCAATAAATCCCAAAATTAGCCGGCTGTGGTAGCGGGCACCTGTAGTTCCGGGTACCTAGACGACTGAGATGGAAGGATCGCCTGAGCACAGCAGGTCGCCACTGGGGTGGCCTTGAGCATGCCACTGTACACCAGCCTGGGCAATGGAATGAGACTGCAACTAAAAAAGAAACTGATAATTGAGAGTGAACCGTGATGCCATCTTTGGCACTCAGGTGATAAGTAGGAGTCAATGCAACTTCACAGATTGCAACAAAGGTGCCACCCTGGAGTTGGACATTGATGGGAGGGAAGGCTGTGGGAGGGGCAGGTGGTCAGGGCATAAATGACAATTGTCTACTTCTGTTCTATCTGTTGTCAACTGAAAACTGTGGTGAAGAATAAAGTCATATGTATTAACATACACACATGCACGTACAAATGTGTATACAAATGTCTGTATATAGACACACACACACATATACTTATATATGGACATGTGTCTAGAATGGCCATTGGAATTGTCTATGGATGTGCCTATGTCTTTATATGTGTGTGTG
>NW_007055885.1:0-467 GCF_000164805.1 Carlito syrichta | reverse complement strand
GGCCATGAAACTTTGTGAATCTGTTTGGGGTGGGAACCTTTCTCCTGTCCTCATCCTTGGCCACATGTCCCTGCTTTCTTCTCTGGTGTGTGCCCTTTGAAAGTCTCCCAGAGACTTCTGCAGCCTTCTCTAGCCTGTCTTCACCTTCTCTTCCTCCTGTGACTTCTAATCATACAGTCACAGGTGATTCTAATTTCAAAGGTCCTCTGTTCTCTCTCACTAGTTCTCATTCTCGAGCCTCTAATTGTACCCGTCCTTGATTGTTTTGAAATCTGCTTTTCTAATCTCTAGATGAGTGTGTTGGCTCCGGCTTTTGCTTTCTCTGTGGGATAATTATGATTCCATAGGTTTCCTTCCCACCAGCTCCACAAGTTCCTTGTCATTTCAACTCTGTAAAGAATTATTTTCATGCCGGGCTCGGTGGCTCAGCCTGTAATCTCGCGCCTTTGGGAGGCTGAGGTGAGTGG
>NW_007055884.1:0-468 GCF_000164805.1 Carlito syrichta | reverse complement strand
AGTCTCCCAATGTGCTGGGATTACAGGCTTGAGCTACTGCGCCTGGCCTTATTTTAGTTTTCTTATTTTATTTATTTATTTATGTATGTATGTATGTATGTATGTATGTATGTTGAGAAAGCAGGATTTATTGAGAGGACAGAAAAGCTCCTAGAATAGGAGAGGACTCGATCCAGGAGGGTGCTAATTTTAATTTTAATTATTGGTTGAGTGTTAAGCAGTGGCACACTCACAGCTACTGCAGACTCAACCTGCTAGGCTCAGGCAATCCTTCTGCCTCAGCCTTCCAAGTTGCTGGAACTATAGATGTGCACCACCATGCCCAGCTAATTCTTTGGTTTATTGTAGAGACGAGGTCTTGCCAAGTTGCCCAGGCTTGAACTACTAGGCTCAGACAATCCTCTCGCCTCCGCTTCCCAAAGTGCTGGGATTTCAGGTGTGAGCCACTGTGTCTGGCCATTTTTATTT
>NW_007055883.1:31242-93801 GCF_000164805.1 Carlito syrichta | reverse complement strand
CGCGCTGCGTCCTGCCCAGGCGTCCTCCCGGTAAGCCCTGCGCGTCCGGTTCTGTCTCTGTGCCTGCCTCTTGGCAGACCTGAGCCGACGCGACCTCCTGCACCATTGGGCCACTCTTCGGTTTTTAGTGAAGCCAAGCCTCTTTCTAGTCTCACGTTCGTGGGCAACTGCGCAACATCCACAGGGTTGCTGTTTACCTCGACCCGGGTCTTTTGAACACAGGGTTTTGCGTTAGCGTCTCTTATGGGAAAGTCGACTTGCACACTTGCCTGACACACTTCGAAGTCTCAGACATGAGATGTAAACGTTTTTGAGAGCTGTTGTCAAATGTCTGAGTTCTGCTGCTCAGATCAACCTGTACTTTGCGCTGTCATCTGACCAGGAGTCATCAGACCGCCCCTACGGGGAAGACGAGAAAAAGACTTCCGGAAGAACCCTGAGATGACAGAAAAATGAAACTAGAACTTCACGTGAAGCCATGTGGTCTTCCGAGAGTGGACGATAAATTTAAACATTCACGTGTAACAAGAGTTTACTGTCCCCAGTCCTTGCTGGACTGAAGAATGCGGTTCAGCAAGACGGAATATAAACTCACTGAATAAATGAGAGAAAAAGTAGAGTGCATGTAAATCTGAATCATGCAGGCTGTTAAAACCGTTTTTTTCATGTTAGTAAAAGGCTGGAAACCGAGGTAAGCAACACGCGTCGTAATGCAAGCGAGAGGAACGTATTCGGAGGGATGTGTAAGGGGCCTCAAGTCTTCATCGCCTTAGTGAGGAGCTTGGAGGCACTACCTTTGCCTCTGAAGAGAAGGTAAAGTTAAAAACGTACGTGGTTATCTGCCAGAAGAACAGGCACCATCTATAACTTTGAATTCAGTGGGAGGAAGATAAGAGGGGAAAGGGTTGTTACAAGATTTAGACAAAGTAGATTTAACAAAGCTTATTTGAACAGAGAGCCAGGCCAGCTTCAGGGGGATGCCCCAGCCGTGGGCGTGTCGGCCACACACGGAAGCAAAGCACAGAGACCATCTGATTGATGACAGTCAGGCTTTTGCCTTCCTTGGGCGTGCTGTGACCCGCGGCTGGCTGTGATTGGCTGACACCTGGCTATTTGTGACAAAAATACACCGCTGACGCTTGAACCATGTGAAGGTGGGGCTCCCCGTCCAGTAGTGCTTCGGGGATCGCCATGCTGTGGCCGATCTTGCTTTACATACACTCCAGTCGCTTTTCTCCTTGCTGGATTAATTTAAAGCAAGTCCAAGATGAAACAAAAATCGGGGTTTTTGAGGGTGAAACTGACAGGACAAAGTTTTAGCAAAACTCATGAAGAGAAGGCATAAACAAAACAGTATGAGGAATTTCCAAAGGTTCAGTAAAGGCTTCACAATACCACGTGAATGCCATATCACTCTTATGTGATTAAGTTTGAAAATTCAAAACAAAGGTACAGTTTCCTAAGGATACGTAAATGGACAAAATTTGCACAAGAAAAAATAGGAAAACTACGATGGTGTAGGGGTTAATGGCA
Source organism: Carlito syrichta (assembly GCF_000164805.1). Taxonomy (NCBI): domain Eukaryota; kingdom Metazoa; phylum Chordata; class Mammalia; order Primates; family Tarsiidae; genus Carlito; species Carlito syrichta. The sequence continues at coordinate 92,268 of NW_007055883.1, read as the reverse complement.
TAGACTCTACCACCGGCACTCCGCCGGGGTCTGATCATGCCTCTGCTACGGGTGGTGGAGTTGAATAAGTCAACTAGTCCCTCTTTGCCTCAGTTTCGTCAGATGTCAAGTGGTAATAATAATTCCACCCAGTGCGTAAGACTGTATTAATTGTTGAAATGCTTAGATGGAAGGGCACCAGGCACTAGGTGTTACCTGCTGCCAATATGGTAATGGCAAAATAACAGGAGGTTGCATCAGTCAAAAAATGTCCTCCCTCAGAGGACACAGAGCCAGAAAGATTTACAGCTGAGTTTTACTGTAGTCAAAGAACAGACAATTCCCATCTTACATAAGCTGTTCCAGATAATAAAGACAAAGCCATTCAGCTTATTTTATGAGGTAATATAATTTAATTCTAAAACCAATCAAAAGCCGTATAAAAAGGAAGATTACATGCCAGCCTCACTTGTAAACACAGATACTAAAAAATCTAAGTAAAGTACTGGCAAGTCCTGCTTAGCAGTACAGAAGAATGTGTTTTAAAAGTAAGAATGAGCATGGTTTATCCCAGGAATGCAGAGAAGGTTTAACTCTAGAAAAACAGCGATGCGATTTACATTGACGAAAATAGATGATCAGTGTGATTACTGTAACAGGCAGACCAAGCATTCAGAAAAACTTGGTCCTCATTTGTGGTTTAAAAGGCAGTTTATAACCAAGTGTAAGTAGTAGGAAACTTGAATATCCCTGGCATGAAGGCATCTACCGAAACCTCCATCTATAATAGCTTTTACCACATGACATAAACTGTTCAGAATCCTTTCCATTGAATTCAGGAGCAAGACAAAGATACCCTTTACCAGAGCTTCATCAATACTGGGCTAGAGGTTCTAGCCAATAAAGCCATGGAGACACAGGGATCACAAAATAAGAGCATTCTCTTGTCTTCATGTGTGGTTGTCTCTAAAATATAAGCAATTCTACAGAACTATTCAACAGATAAATGACATGGAAACTACCTCAAAAACCAATAGCATTTCCTTGCAAATTAAAACCACAACGCAACATCACCTCACAGCAGTCCCAACGGCTATTTTAAGAAAGTCAGAGAATGACAGATGTTGGCCCAGTTGCAGAGAAAAGGGAGTTTGCATTCACTGTTGGTGGGGTAGTAACCAGTTCAACCTCTGTGGAAGACGGTATAGAGAGTTCTCAAAGAGCTAAAAATTGAATTACCGTTCGACCCAGTGACCAGCAACCCTACTACCAGGGATCCACCCAGAGGAAAAGAAATCAGTATATAAAAAGATACCGGTACTGATATGTTCGTCGTAGCACCGTTCACCATAGCAAAGTCATGGAACCAACATAAGTGCCTGCCAACAATAGAGTGGATAAAGAAAATGTGGTATACGTAAATACCGTGGAATATTATGCAGCCATAAAAAAGAATAGAGTCATGTCCTGTGCATCAACATGGATGAAACATGAGAAACCCTTGATAGATGGGCAGGTGAGTTGTGCTCAAGAATAGGAAGATCATTATCCTGAGGGAACCAACCCAGAAACCGAACACTGAACAGGTCATGTTCTCACTTTTATGCAGGAGCCAGATGACCCAAAGATGGACACAACAGACACTGGGGACACCAGTAGAGGGGAGCTGAGAAAGGGGCTTAGCGGTCAGAAGTCACCCACTGGGCCAAGTGCTCACTGTCCGGTGAATGGGCCTCCTGAGACCCAGTCCCCACCACTGTGCAGTGTGTCTGTGCACCAAACATACATGTGCACCGATTCTAAAATAAAAATGGAAAAAACCAACAGCATTTCCTAAGCTAGTATTTACACAAAGATAATGAAAAAATCTAATTCAGCAATAAAAATAACTTGAAGCCTAAGAGTAAGTAAAACAGAAGATGTGTACATTGTTTTCCTGAGAACATTTCAAAGCCTCATTGAAGAACAGACCAGACCACCTTCATAAACAGGTAGTTTGCTCATTAGGAAGGTTCAGTATGGTCAAATAGATGATCCTACCCAAGTGCATCCATAGTCTCAATGCAGGTCCAGTATAAGTCCTAACGTGGTTTCCTTTAAAACTTTATAAACTCATTTCAAAATGTATGTGGCAGAATAAAAACTAAGAATATCTGAAACCGCTCTGAAAAAAGAAGAGCAGGAAAGGACTGCTTATTCTACCAGGTATCAGAGTTTTTTTATAAAGCTAGTTATGCAAAACAAGGTGGTTTTGGCTGAGTCATAGATAAAAGATGAGGTGAACAGATTAGAAGTCCCAGAAACAAGTCACTGCATATACAGACACGTCGTTTCCTGGAACGGACATTGCCGATCTGAGAGGAAAAGCACTGCTCAGTGGAAGGTGATGGCTGGGATGCCCGGGCCACCTACAGAAAGAGTAGGTTCCTACCGTGTGTGAAAAAAGAGAGTTCATGCAGATGAAAGAGTTAAACAGGAAAAAACAAAAATCGCAACAACACGAATACAAAATACAGGGGCAATCTTTAAGCTGAGTGGGGGAAACTTCTTAAGCAATATACAGAAAAGCATAATTATACAAGAAAATGCATAATTTTGACTCAAAATGCAAACTTCTAAATGACAACTGAGACAATAGAAATGCTAAGAGACAGACTGGACTAGACCAGATATTTGTAACATACACAGTAGGAAAAGGATTATTACCCCAAACATTAAGAAAAGCTTTCAAGTTAATAGGAAAAACCAAAAATGCCCAATAGAAGAAAAATGGGCCAAAAAAGGGAAACAAGCAATTCATGGTAAAGGAAACTGAATGACTCTCAATACCGGAGGTGATGTTCAAGTTCACCAGAAACAAAGGAAATTCAAAATAAAAGACCAAAGAGATTTAATTTCATTCCTATGAGTTTGGAAAAAAATCAAATCTCCTGTTAGTGTCAGTTGTTGTTGAAAGCATGTAGAAACAAACCCTTAAGCATTGTTGCCGGGAGCCCATACCCTATAAGCCGCGAGCCGTTCTCAGGGGACAGACTGTGGAGACGCTCTTGTACTTGGGCACAAGAAGGGGGTGTGTAGATGACAGCAGGTCAGCGGGCTGCAAGGGCTGTGCAGATCTGTGTGACGAGCTCTTGAGACAGTGTGAAGCAGAAAAGTCAAGCTGCTGAGGCTGGGCTCATGAGGCTGTTCATGGGAGAGAGGGCGAGACGCTTACCCCACTCGTGTCCCTGGTTTTCTAGGTGTGCGTATACAGACCCATGACAGGGATGCCTGGAAACGGAAGGCGGCACGTGGAATTCAAGGCCACGGTTGCACCTAGGAGGCAGGGTGGGGGCGAGACCACAGACCGGGACGCTGAATACAGAGAGTTCACCTTCAAGTCCGTTCGCTTTAAAAAATGAATAAAAATCACAAAATGATGACCGCTGTCAACGCTGGGTTGATGAGATGTGCGTGTTTATCATATTATTTGTTCTTTTCTGTAAAGTTTTACCAAAATTAAAATTAGAGTTCAAACCCAGACAGACAACTCCAAGTCTAATAAGGAGGAAAACATCAGAAAAATCCCAGCTGTTCGAGACCAGCCTGGGCAAGATGGTGAGACCGCATCTCTACAACAAAACAAAAAATTAGCCAGGCGTGGTGGCACGCACCTGTAGTTCCAGCTACTTGGAAGGCGCAGGCAGAAGGATCCCCTGAGCCCAGCAGGTCGAGGCTGCAGTGGCTGTGAACAGGCCTTTGCCCTCCAGCCTGGATGACGGAGTGAGACTCCAACTCAAAAAGAAAAATTCCATCGGAAGGAAATTCTACAAAATGCCTGCCAGAACTCCCCAAACTGTCAAAGTCACCAAAAACAAAAGACTGAGGAGCTGTCATCACCTAGAGAAGCCCAAGGAGGCGTGATACTTGCGTGCAAGACGGTGTCCTGGATCTGATCCTAGAACAGAAAAAAAAGTTAGGCAGTAATTAAGAAAATACGAATAAAGGTATATTCTATTAATAACGATGCATTGACATTGTTGCGGTAATTCGTGCGGTGCCTGCACAAAAGCACCGTATTGACGTAAGGTGTTAACAGTGGGGACACTGGGTGAGGGTATAAGAACTTGGCCCTATCTTGGACCGTTTTCTTTAAATTTAAAACTAGTCTCAAATTTAAGTTTATTTAAAAACAATAGGTACAGTGCTATTCCGACTGTGTGTATGGACACCAAAAGACAAGCAGCAGTTATCGAAATATCAAACTGCAAATGGGTCTGAGTGGTGGGAGGATGGGTGGCTTCCACGTCCCTCTCATTCTCTTGCTTTTCAAGTTTCTTCCCTCTGACACATGGCGAGTGATAGTTGACATATTTCAGCGATCAGACACGTCACCAAGACCTGACCTTGTTTCCCTCAGCACGTGCAAACGATTGGACCCGTCCTCCTAACACCCATGTCCTGTCCTTGCCTGGGAAGCTTGCTGAAGCTGAAAAACTCCAAGTTCCATACGAGGAATTCCTAGGGAGGAAGCGTGAGTGGTTTTTGGCACGCCTCCAGCGATTTTGTGTGGCGGGGGTTTGGATGAATTTAGGAAGCGGACTCAGCTTCTTCTCACTCAGACCTCAGTGCTCACGCCGCGTCAGCTCTGCAGCCGCGCTTTCTCTGCCGCTTCCGGCCCTTGGAGCCCCCTTCTGGGCCTCCCCCCAGCACCTCACACACCTCTTCATCACTGCTCTCAGAATAGCGTCTCAGCCAGGTGTCGGCACACTTTTCTCTCTGGCTGTTTGGCTTGTTTTTGTGATGTCACGAACAGCAGCGTCTGGCAGGCTCTCGGCGAGCACGGCTGGATAAGCCACGGGGGCGTAGGAAGAGGGAGGGGGCCCCCGGTAAAGAAGCCGGGTGAGGCGGAGAATTCCACCGGCATCCGTCTTCAAGCCCCTTCAAGCCCAGTAACCATCCCGGTCGCCTTGCGATGGTGGGATCAGCCTTGTCCAGCATTTCTGCAGGGTGAAGCATGGGCGCATTCGGTGTGTTCCAGGTTGTGGTGCTCTCGGCTTGGATGAGGCTTGGAGAAACTGAAAGCTGAGAGTGTCTGCAAATTATCCGGAAACTATCCAAACCCACACCTGCATCTGATGTGTACTGCTCACACGGGCCTGGCTGTTCAGTGCTGTGAGCTGGGCTGTCCGCGATGGAGCCTCCCGTCGCATGTGGCCTTGAAGCCTACATTTAAAACAATTAAAGTGGAATGAACTGAGATCTCAGTTCCTCAGTCACACATTTCAAGTGCTCACAGGCCACATGTGGTCGTGTCCACAGGCTCAGAAAGTGCAGGCAGAGCAAGGACTCTTATGTCATCACAGAAGGTCCCATGGAGAACGGCTCATGCAGTGACTCCCCTGTGTCCTCCAAGACGCGGGTCCGATACTTCGCATAGGAGGGTCTTCCCTCAGCCCTCCAAGCCGAGTTCTGCTTGGTTCACAGAGCCAGGCAAGTCCTAAACCCCAGGCGTTCCAAGAGGAAGAAAAGGTGGGTGCTGCCCTGGATAAGCTAAGCGCAGGGATTCACAAACGGTGATTTTGCTTCCCAGGGACGCTTGGCAAAATCTGGAGATGTTTCTGGTGTCATCACCAGTGTGTGGTGTGTGTGTGTGTGTGTGCATGCGAGCTTGCTGTTGGCACTCAGAGGGCTGGGACGGTGGGTGGAGGCCAGGGACACCGCTAAACGTCCTGCTGTGTGCAGGACAGCTCTCCCTCTCTGCGTCAAACATGTGTCTGACCCAAATGTCAAGAATGCTGAGCTGAGAAACCCTGGCTTCAAGTCTTGCTGGGGAGCAAAACGTAGTTGCCATGAGTGCCGCATAAGGTGGAAAGTGGAGAGGGGCTGGGGTGATTCCCGAGACTGGGCGGAGCGGGGCAGGCGTCCCTCCTTCTCTGGTCTCACAACACTTTGCTCATTCATCCTTACAGCACCCAACACCGTGATGTCTTAACCGTCGACTTACAGCATGTCTCCTTGTTAGGCTGCTAATTCTCCAAGGGCAGGTGCTGTGTTTACGGAAGGAGGCCTAGACCTTGCTCCGTGACTGGATGACACAGCAGAGATGCAGGAACATCTGCATGGGTGCACGTGGCAGGTGGACACGATGTCCCTCACCTCTCCCCAAATGGAGATGCATCTTGAGGTGTCCTCACATGAATTATTAGCTACCTGTAGAAGCATTTTCTGCAACAAGGTGCAGCCATCTGTCGAGTGAAAGAAAGCTCTTGTGTTTTCAGAAAGAGCCCTGTCCTCACGCAGTTGTTCCTGAGAGGCGAGCTGGGGGCTGACTTCCTGCACCTTAGTGGCCTCCCTGATGGCATCCGTCCACCATGTGGACGTCCACCACCTGTGGGGTCACAACAGCCGGTGCTGAAAACAGAGTGACAGTTTCCCTCGTGAGGCGATGTGCTTGGAGCCGGGGACAGTGACTCCAAGGAGAAGAGATGCCCGCACTACTTTACTGTAGGGTTGGACTTTATGACTTTCCCACTCATCTCTGGTGTTTTGGGAAAAAAGTCTTCCAAGATGTGAGGGTTGCCTTTGGCCTTTCCTTTCCCCTGAGGACGTTGGTATGCGTGAGGGTCCTGATTCAGATATTTATAAACCTTTCCCCAAGCTAACAGAAGAGTCTTAGGTTACAGACCACATTTTACATCGAGTTAATGTCTAGAATATGCAAAGACTTACAAATCATAAGGGAAAAGTGAAAAAAAGTAGTACAGATGTCAGCAAAGGATACAGACAGCAATTAACAGAAGAGGAATCCAAATGGCCAACACATCCGAAAAATACGCTCACTTTCCCTAGTGGTCAGGAAAATGCCAATTAAGCCAAAATGGGACACCATTTTTTTTGAGAAAGCAGGATTTCTTGAGGACAGAAACACTCCCACAGCAGGAGGGGACCCAAAGGGGTTGCCCCGAGACACTATTTCACACCCGTTATGCTGGCAAAAATTAAAATCTGAAACACCGAGAGTTGGTGAATATGTGGGGAGCAACAAACTCTCCTATGTTGCTTGCGAGAATATCAGTACAACCATTCTGGAGATTAATTTGGCAATGTCTAGCAAAGTGGAGAAATTCAGATCTTTGATCCAGAGTGCAAGGCTGTTTGTTCATTGCAGCACCATTTGAATGGTGGATGCTGGGAACGACATAAAGGTCCATCAGCAGGATAATGGATCCATGAGGTGGAACACCGCTCAGCAGTTGAGAGGAATGAAGCACATCAATACATACTAACATGGGTGTATCTCCAAAACACACCACTGGGTGGAAAAAGAAAGTCGCAGAATCAAATGCACAGCACGAAGATGTGTACACAAAAGTCTCAAGCCCAGACAAGGCGTATATTGACACGTGTCATAAAAGCTTTTGGAAACACGAACGCTAAGGGCATACACCAAACTCATGACACTGGTGAAACTAATGAATGGCGAGTCAAGCGAAGGTGACTTCTCATGCCGTCTGTTAAGTTCTGCATATCTGTTTTTAAAATGAGAAGCAAAAAGGACAGCGTTTCCGTTTGTTAATGCTGGATGAGGGCTTTGCAGGACGTTCCTGTCGCCCTCCAGACCTGGGCATCACCCTCTCCACCCACTGTGCCCAGGGGTGGACCTGCACCGCTTCCCAGCTGTCAGGCTTCCTGTTGGATTCATCCAGCAGGGCCTGGGCAGAGCGGAAGGGAGGGCCAGGGAGGGGAGGCCTGGGTGTTTGTCCTTCCACCTCCCTGCGCAGAGATGCTGGCTCCTGCTGGAGCCCTCAAGCTCTCTCCCTCGTCCCCTTTAATGTACCATCAGGCATCATTCAACGACGGGGATATGTTCTGAGAAACATGCTGTTGGGTGGCTTCCCATGGTGTGAGCATCACAGAGCACATGTGCACAGGCCTAGACGATGCCGCCTCCCAGCCTAGCTGCACGGCCTGGCCTCTTGCTCTCGGGCTACAGACCTGTACCGCATGGCACTGTGCTGATGCTGTAGGCCATTCTAGCATGTGTTAAGTGTCTGTGTATCTGAACATCTCTGAACATAGAAGAGGCACCGCAAAATACAGTGTGAGAGACAAAACACGTCGAGGACGCACATCACGATTGGAGCTTGCGGGACTGGGTGCTGCTCTGGGTGCATCGTGAGGGGCGGTGGGTGGCTGTGAAGGCCCAGGACATCGCCTTGCACTGCCCGGACTCGATAACACCTACACTTAGGCGATACTCCATTTGTGCAACAAGATTTTTCTTTCTTAATCATAAATGAACCTTAACTTTCTATACGTTTTTTACTTTATGAACTTATTTTTTAAGACTTTTTGACTCTTTGGAAATAACATCAGGATTAAAACACAAACACATGTACAGCTGTACACAAATATTTTCTTTCTTTGTGTCACCATTCTGTAAACTTTTTTCTACCTTAAAATATTTTTTATAGGTTTTTGCTTTGTAAGCATTTTTGTTAAAAATGAAGGCACAAACACACATTGAGCCCCAGGCCTGCACAGGGTCAGACCATCATGGCCCCCGCCTTCCACCTCCACGTCTTGTCCCACTGGAAGGTCTTTGGGGGCAGAAGCGTGCGTGGCTGTCGCCTCCCGTAGTATCAATGTCTTCTGGAATATCTCCTGAAGGACCTGCCTGAGGCTGTTTTGCAGTTAACTTGATTTATTTTTTTGATACATAGGAGTACACTCTAAATAATGATAAAAGTACAGAATAGTACATTCATACACCAGTAACAGTCATTTCTTGTCACTATTAGGTACCGTATGTGCATGACTGTGTGTGTATACAACCGGCAGTGCAAAAGTCTTGTTCAGCATCACCGCAGACACCTAACTCCTTGTGCCATGACCTTATGGCCACATCACCGGGTTTCAGCTAGGCGTGTTTCGGCTCCATTCTCGTCACATGGGGCCATCGTGATGAGGAGGGCCGTTGCTGACCAGAAGTCACGGAGCAGCACATGGCAGCATGGAGGCTCACTCCACCATTGGGGCACAGCACGCTCTCTCCTTTGCCGCCTATTTCCTGTCGGGTCGCTTCTTCATCAGAGGTGTTGAGATATCTGCTAGAGATTTCTCTGCAATTTTTGTATTTCTGAAGCTACACACAAAAAAGAAAAAAGTAATAGAGGTATAAAGGGTTGAGAGGAAAGAAGCCAAAAAGCATGGAAACTTCCCCCAACCTGAGGTGTCTGTCTTGAAGAATGAAACATTAGCTAAAGTAAGAACCCCGTGTGTATGTGTTGTGTGACTCATGTCCTAGCAGGGGTCCTGCCCTTCTCCAGGGCAGCGGCTGTCGAACACAATGTCATACGGTCCTGATACGAGTTCTGCATGGGATACTGATGGTCTCCACAGTCTAGAGTGGTCTCCACATTCTGCAGCAGTCTTCACATTCCAGAGTGGGCTCTATATTCCAGAGCAGACTTCAAATCGCGGAGCAGTCTCCACATTCCAGACTGGCCTGCACATTCCAAATTGGTCTCCATATTCTAGAGCAGTCTTGGCATTCCAGAGCAGTCTCTACATGCTGGTGCGGTCTCCACATTTGACATGGTCTCCACATTCTAGAGCAGCCTCCACATTCCAGAGTGGTCTTCAAATCCTGGAACTGCCTCCACACTCTAGAGTGGTTGGCACATTCCAGATCAGCCTCTACATTCTCGAGCAGTCACCACATTCCGGAGCAGTCTCCACATCCTGTGTCGGTCTCCACATTCCAGACTGGACTCCACATTCTGGGGCAGCACTGCCCAAATAGGACGTCCTGTGATGATGTGAAAGTTCTGTTCGGTACATCAATCACATATGCATGTTAAGCACTTGAAATGCATTCATCTTAATGGAGAAACTGGATTTTAAATGGCATTTGATTCCATTCAAATTTAAAAAGCTATGTTTAGTTCATGGCAATCATATTGAGCAGTGGCTGGAAGTTTTCAAAGTGTCACAGTCTACTGGGATACACAGCACGTTACAATTACAGTGATCACACCGTATGAAAATGTTACATTTTCTTTTTTTTCAGAGGCCCTGATGTGTGCTGGCATCATGATCAGACACGAGTAGACGTTGGCCCCTACCATCAAGGGGCCCGCTACCCAGTGGGGTTGTAACACCAGCCGGGTCAGACACCTCCTTTTGAGAACACTTTGTAACATGTAGAACATCCAGGCACAAATAAGCCTCGGTAAGACCAAGGCCTTAAGGGCACGGGCTGGGGAGTGTTCACCTCGTTTGACCCACGCACATCGGAACCTTGACCTGGCCATCAGTGGCGTCCTCCGAGTCGAGGTGTGCATCTTTACACAGATGCGTCAGCGTTGGCAATGACCCTGAGCTCGGGACTACATGAAGGCCACAGAGGATTCACTGGTGTGCACCCTCTCCCCGGGGAGAACCACACCCGTCTACACCTCGCTGTGTACGCTTGCACAGAGCAACCACAGGCACCGAGGGATTCTCACGCCAGTTCTTCACAAGTGGGACTTGGCAGGAGCTCATCCGCAGCCTTTCTGGGGTTAAATCACCGGTCCCGTTGGGGGCCTTTTGTGCATCTCATTTTTTCTTATCAGATCATGGGCGGTACAGCCTGTGCCGGAACATTCCCTTCCTCCTCCGGGGCTTTTGATGGCCCAGCCCTTTGCTTTCCGCACTTGCTCAAAGCAGCTCTTTCTCAGCCATTTCTAAAAATGGTTTGAAAGACGCTGCTGGACTCTGCCTCTAAATTGGGCCCTCTGTGCCTGTATCCTTGTTCCCTGTAGCTGCTGGATTCTTTCTGTGGGATCAGCCGTCTTCTAGATGCTGGGTGGCAGCAACGTAGCTATGAACTCCTTTTGACAGAGTCACTTCCAGCTGAAAGCAAGTCCCTGGCTTATGTAGCACAAGGTCTATGCCTGTGGGACACACTGAGCTGTCTCATCGTGTCCCCTCCACTGCTAACAATGGGCCTTGGGGCTCAGTTCTGTCCCAGCCAATGTGGAATATGCCCATGCTGGTCATCGGCAACGATGCCTGCCACCATGCAGTGGCCATCTTTCTCTGGGCACTGACTCCTAGGCTCCCCTACCTACACGGTCAACATGGGTGGACTCCCAGCAGCCTTGCTGGTAGCTTGTGTCTGTCCCCGTTGGCCGCAGATGAGCAGCTGGTCCAAGATTCCTTCTGTGAGAATCTAGGACTAGGGAGGGAGAGGGGAGAGACGGAGGGAGAGAAAGGGCGGGGGAGGGAGGGACGGATCCCCCCCTGAGTCAAAGAGACAAGACGCATGGTTGTTGTTGACCTCATGGCTGGAACTGTAAAGCACAAGTTGAAGAGCAGGTCAAACTGGCCCATAGCGATGACGGTAAAGCATGTGCGCACAGAGACACGGCTCCCCATGGCCTCCTCAGACAGGCAGTGTGATTGCCCTTGGTCCGCAAGACAGGCTTGTCTCCTTTCAGTTTAGCGACTTTAGTAACTTGCCTAACTCACTCTAACTAAAGTGAGTTGAGCAAGTTGATTTCTGCCCCCCCCCAAAGCTCAGTCGATGAAAGCTGAGGTTGCAGAATGTTGACGCGACCCCCATGGTTTCTCTTCCTGGGCCACACTTGCATGTGGGAGGGGCCTGCAACCCCCTTCAAGGAAGCAGAGTATGGTAAGGGCGAAGGGGTCTTGCAGTCTCCCATCAGATGACCTCAAGTGACCAAAGGGGAGATGAGGGGGTGGGCCTGACCCAACCAAGGGATCTCTTGAAGTCAAGCAAGCAAGAGTAAGTCCAGACTCAGAGACTCGCTCTTTCTTGTTGGCCTCGAAGAAGAGACGAGACGCTCGAGTGCCACACACATGGGAAAGCGAACTCTGCCAACAGCCACGGAGCCTAGAAGAGTCCAAGCCTCAGGGGGCAGCCTGTGCGACCCTGCACCCGGACTCCTGATCAATGGAGTTAGTTTTAGGCTTGAAGCCGTGGGGTTTGTGGCCAAGTGAACGACTGCGTTGTTTCTTGCTGCAACGCCCCCTTCCCACCTTTCTCCTTTAAACAGCAACCAGCACTGTCTTTCAGATCTCATCTGCCATGACTCCAACCTGCTTGTCCAAACAGGCTCTGAGAGGCCAGGTCAGCCGCATTCCCACTTCTGACACTCCATCCTTGGGCCATGGTCTGAGGCTTTTCCCTTACTGGAATCTCATAGAATCACGCCTCAGTTGATTGTCATCTGCGATGGCTTCTCATAAAGAACGCCCCCACCACTGGCAGCAGAAAGAGGCCGAGGAGGGAGGTGTTTAGAAACGTCTGCTCCCAGGGACGGAAGCAGGTATGAACTTGTACTGGCCCTGATGCAAAAGCTGAGAGCAAGACTAACTGATGCGATTTTCCTCTGCTCTTCATGGACTCGGGACTCTCACGGTAAGTTAGGCAAGGATTCTGTTTTGGCGAGAAAAACCCTGGCTTCCCCTGCATTGGCCGGAATCCAACAAGTTCTAGGCACCAGCAGGCCCGTGGCCATTCAGAACTTCTCTGGTCACCGTGCAGGCTAGGAGGCATGAGAGTGGATTGCCGGGCTGGTGGGTCCTCCAGCAGCCAGTCCGACCCTGAGGAGTGGTGACACATGACAGCCATGAAACGTTCTGCAGCTTCCAAACTGCCTTAACCCTACTTATCACTCGGGTCTCTCGACTGCCCCGGAAGCAAAGCAGCAGCCATCATTCTCTGTGTTACGGATCGGAAACTGGGGCCTTGTGAAGTTAAACAACCCGCCCAGATCATGCAGCCCAGTCCGCAGTAGAGCCGGGGCGGGAAGCCTGTCCTTCCTCCTGGCAAGCTCCGGCTCATTCATTCCTTTCCCAAAGACCCGCCATGGACCTTCTAGGTGCCAGGAGCTGTGCTGCGTCCTGGGGATGTGTGGCCCTGAACCAACAGACGGACAACCACAGAAATGACGAGCTAGGGAAAACGGGATCCCGGAGGAGATACGCAGAGATCCCAGGAAAGTTTAGTAGCGGGGTCTCTGGCCTGGCTTGGGAAGCTGGGAAAGTCCCGCAGGATGCAATTCCACGAGTGTGAATGTGCACTAAGATCTGAAAGACGACAGTTGCTAACCAGGAGACGGGCAGCGGGAGAGCATTCCAGATGGCTCTTTTGTGGAAAAGAAAAATCTGCTAATATGGCTACAGGGTAGAAAAAGGGAGGGGTGGAGCAAGCTGAGCCCAGGGGGCAGGCGGAGGCCAAACCGCCAAGTGCCCGATTCCAGGAGAAGGCGACTCTGCAAGTCATGGAGCCGGGCACACTTGAGGGCGACAGACTGGAAGGAAGGCAGCCGGGTGGCATTTGGCTCATGCCCGTTGAAGAGTGTGGAGATGGAAGCACCTGGGCTGTGGCATCTGAGCTGGCTCAGGTCCTGTGCTGTCATGCCCTTACTGTGTCTGAATCGCCTTTTCTGTATCACAAATGACAATAAAAACTGAGAAAAGCCTGTTTTTACAGGTCATTATAAAAAGTAAGACAGTGCCTTCAAGGCCAGGATAGTATTCGGCAGGGAGTAAACATTCAACAGAGGTTAGTGACAATGCTCTCAACATACTTAGAGGGAAAAGGGCTCTCAGGTATTTTTGGCCCCTTGGTGCCGAATGGCGGATTCTTCGGTCTCATTAGCAATAATGGAGAAGATTATTTTGTTTTGAAAATGGAGGCTCAAAAAAACTTGATTTTCAAAAAAGTCAGGAGTGCCTACTGTGCACTAATCGTTTTGCAAGTGATGTGGGAAACTCCAGGAGGCCCCAAACCCGTAGACCAGAAGGTGAGACAGAAAGCAGCCCTTACCTGGAAGGAGGCGTGGGGGGTCCCGCTCAGCTGCGCTGCAAGGGAGGGTGTTGGGGGTGGACGTGCTCACAGCTGGGGACAGTGGAGGCAAACGCGCTCACCGCTCAGGACTGCTTGCTGTGGGCGTGTGGGCAGGGCTGGGGCTGGCAGGGCCTCCGAGACAGGACCCATGCAATCCCCCAAAGCCAGTTCAGAGAGCATAAGGAAGAACGTTTCTTTCTGAGCCATTGAGAGTTGTTTGGAAATAGACCAGAATAAAATAAGGCTGCCTCAGGATGTGGGAGATTATGGATCGGACGTTTACCTGCAAAGCAGGCCTCACCCGTTCCATACCGACAGCAAATACCTCCATAAGTTTTCAATAACAGCAACAACAAATCAACTTTAGAAATGACTTCCAGAGAAACTCAGCCTGGGTAGACGCTCGCTGAGAGCTTCAAGGGCTCCACGAACTTTCAACTCAACTCCAGGCTAAGGTTTTTCCTGGACATCTGCCCTGCTGGCCCTGCAGGGTCGCACACGCCCATTAAGATCTTGGGGCTGTGGCAGGAACAGGCCTGTGAGCACACCAATCATCACAGCCTACAAGGTGCAGCGTAGAGACGCGTCCTCGGTCCAAGGGCACAGAGGAGGGTGCCAGGCTGACTGCGCCACAGAGGGAGAGGGGCACCTCTGAGCAGAGAGATTCAAGGGGAGCCGCGGGCGTCCACAGAAGGCTAAGAGCTGGGAGCTCAGCTGGGCCTGGGGCGAGCCCCACAGCCTTCTCTCTGTCTGATCCACAGAGCACCAGACAGCTCCGCCCCAGTTCCTCCTCACCATTGTCCAGTGAGGCTACTTTTAGCCAGTTTTGATCCTTGTTCAAAAACAGATCCATATTTCAGGTTGCTGCTTTCCGTTTATGCCTGAAGGAGGATGAGCCCTGCGTGCTGATCAGGGGTGCCTCAGACAGTTCAGAGCAAGACAGTCCGCGCGCCCATCCCTGCGGCCTGGTGCTCAGCCCCTCCACGCCCCCCTCCCCTTTAGCGGCAAAGCCTTTGCTCATCAAGGCCTGCTACTAATCACGTATACACTTAAAAACTTGCAAACCTACCGGTTTTTAATGGTGCTATCTTTGCAATATTTGGTGTCAATGACATTCTAATTTTCTAGGGTACACCAGTAAGAACTTCTGGCAAACATCGAGAAGAGTTGATTAATCTCACCACTAGCCAGAAGTTGACCTTTAACCCTAACCTCAGAAAAGGGACTGTAGGCTCGCCGTGGGTGTCCTTTCAGACGCAGAATTCTGAGGAAGACAAAACAAACAAGTGCGCACCGTTTCTTCCCTTTTTAAGAACTTAAACATCCCCAGTTGTGCTCCAGTTCCTCCTCGGCTCAGTCCCAGATCCTGTCTCGACGAGTTGCTTATACTGTACGTGACTTCCCAAGCCGCTGTCTGCCATGCAGATCCACAATTTGCCCCTTGCCGGATGCTGCTTACTGTTGTTCTTGGCAAAATGCTTTGTGCCTCTACTCTCCAGCCCAGCGGCAAAAAGGACAGAAGGACCTTCAGACCTCAGCCTGGCGATTCTGTTACTCCATGTAACTGTGCAGCGTTCTGGGAGATGAAAAGCAGGTGATCAAGGTAGCGCTTCCATAGACAGTCGATGGAAGCCAGGTACCGGGACTCTTGGGAGAGAGGAGCCTTGAGAAGCCCAAAAGCTTGGCTCTCGTGGCCGTGCCCGAGACATGGCCATTGGCAATGCTGCCAGCTTAGAAGAGGAACTCCAAGAAGGTACTGTATGCTGGCTGTAGGAGTCTCGGGGAAGGACGTGCCTTTGGCTAGTTATAAGACCATCAGGACATGCGTGATGCTTGGTAGGTACGGATGCAGAGTTTGGATGAAGCGAGTTTGCCTTCAACAGGTGGTCTGGAGAATCTCAAGTCATTTATTGGGCCAAGGTCAGTGCATCTTTGTCCTCAGCAGTGCAGGAACAGCCTGGGGGAAGCTGTTCGGCCTCTCTTGGGAACCAGAAGAAGGTACCAGAACGAGGGGCCGGCCTCTGAACAGGCACGTACTAGACTCCAAGCCTGTTGCTGTCTGCGTCACATCAAAGCTCAGCCTGGGAGGAAGTCTCTCGAGGCGATCACGCTCTTTGAATTCCAAGAAGAGCTTTTTGGAGGAGCCTTGGTTTTCCCTAGTGTATGGAGTAAGACCTTAGTTGGAAGATCTTTGACCTATCACTCAACTCTCATGAGCTGTGCTCACCCAGAGATCCCTAAGGACAGGCAGATCATGCCCAGAAGATGGGGCTGGTGGGGAGAAGGCTTCCGTCAACGTCACTGGCTTTGGACAAAACACTGCCATTATTCAGAACTTCAGGGAGATCATTGGAATACTGCTGAAGAAGCTCGAGGACATCTCAGGACACTCACAGGGGTGTCTGGGAGGAGCAGAAAAAACAGTGGAGAGAACAGAGTGATGACATTGGAAACTGGGATTTGTTTCAGGTATCTAATAGGAGACTATTTGCATACTGTCCATGGAGATCAAAGAGAAATGAAATACTTCCAACAGTGGGAACCAGAAATGACGTCATCATGCAGCAGGAATAAGAAATGTTGGCGCGGCCTTCTGTCTCACTGTCCTCCCTGCTCTCGGCCAGAGGTCCCCAGTCCATGGCTTGATAGAAACGAGGCCACACAGCAGGAGGTGAACAGTGGGCGAAGTTTCACCTGTGTTTGCAGCCGCTCCCCATCACTCACATGACTGCTGGAACTTGGCCTCCTGTCAGATCCGTGGTGGCATTAGATTCTCGTAGGAGCGTGGCCCCTACTGCGAAATGCACGAGCGAGGGATCTAGGTTGTGGCTCCTTCTGAGAATCTGACACCTGCTGATCCGAGGTGGAGCTGGGGTGGTGATGCGCGCGCTGGGGGGCGGCTGTAAATACAGATGAACGTGAGCAGGGAGGTTGGACTGGCAGAGACCATCGTCAATTGCTTGCAGACTCACATCAAAACCCTGTCGGCGAGTGGCCGTGAGCAGATGAACTCCAGATGTACAGCTGCATCTGGTGGCAGGCTTTGAGTCAGGGTCTGACACTCATTTTAGTCTGTGTGTGGCCTGCCCATTATTTTATTTACCACTTCTGTCTGTGCCTCTTTTTTATGGTGAGTTGTATAGTGGTTTCATTATATATTACAATGCAATAATAATAGAAACAGAGTGAACAATAGTGTTCACTTGAATCATCCTGAAACCATCCATGGAAAAATGGTCTTGCACAAAACCCGTCCCTGATGCCAAAAAGGCTGAGGACCGCCGCTCTGACCATTTCACACTCTGCTGTCCAAGGGATGGCCCTGAGCTACACGTCTGGCCTCGCCACTTCCCACATAAAGCCACTCCGAGGCTCAAGTCTCTTCCTTCAGGAGGAAGTCGCCCCTCGGCAGAGCTCCCGGGCCCCACCGCCGTGGTC
The DNA here is from genome assembly GCF_000164805.1 of Carlito syrichta. Taxonomy (NCBI): domain Eukaryota; kingdom Metazoa; phylum Chordata; class Mammalia; order Primates; family Tarsiidae; genus Carlito; species Carlito syrichta. The sequence continues at coordinate 75,005 of NW_007055883.1, read as the reverse complement.
TCTGCCCCCCTCATTATCTCCCCTTCCTCATCATCAGCTCCTCCTCACCCCTGCTGACCCTCTGACTGTTTGTTCTGGTCTTTCTGAACTGTTTACCTACCAAAGCCGTGTTCCTTAAAGACTGTGCATTTGCACATGATAATCCCTTGGCTTGGAATGCTTTCTTTAAAATTTATCTTTTTAAGTCGTCAAGACTAAATTCAAGAGTCTTCTGGGGAGGCCCACTCAAGCAGAATTCATGACTGCACCCCCTTCCCTCCCTGCTCCTCCGTGCAATCACTGTACCCCGTGTAGGTGACCCTGCTTCGTATTTCCAGGCTTAAGTTCCAGGGGTTTAAATATTAGCAAGCAACCAGAACATCCATGACATATAAAAATGCGCAATTTTGTGAGGCTCCAGTTTGGATTGCATATGGAATCTAGGAGGCATCATAGCATTGAGGGAAGCTAGTCGACTACCTAGCACCCGGCTCTCAATGTGACTTGCACTCCATACTCTGGGTCACGTGGGCAGTAATCTCACGGGAGAGGGAAACACTTGGTCCTTGATGATCTCTTCTCCTGTCTCCAGGCTTAAATTCCTTCCATATGCTGAATTCCAGACAACAGCACCCTACTGCCTGCCAGACATCTCCAACAATGTCACTTAATCAGTTCTGTACAAATACCTTCCCACTTAACTTTCACACAATTCCCATGAGTCGTTATTAAAATTCCCATTTCTACAGGTAAGGAAATTGGCACTTAAGAGATGTGTTTTTCCCACATTTTCACAGCTAGCAAGTGAAGTCAGGAACCACGCAAGGCTCTAATCTAACAGGATGGAACAGAGAACTGAACAGCACCAATGATTTCTGAAGTTGGTGAAAAGGAACAAAAACTATGAAGAAATGTTTAAACTTTTGTTATTTATAGTTTTTAAAAAGGTGTTGAATAAACCGAAGGGTGGGGAAAATCATGTCAGAGCAGAGTTTGCAAATTCAGTCATTCTTGATGGTCCCGGGACAAACTTTCTGGACACGGATGTTTGGGAATAGCCCTAAATGTTAAACATTTATTCTGCTATGGACTCCACATCCCTGAATTCAAAAGGCAACCCCCAGACTCTGCAGCAGTGAGGTAGAACTCATTTCTTCCTGGAAGCTTGGTCTTTTCGTGCGTCTGGGTCACTGCGGTCGCTGGACTCTCCTTCCTCCTCGAGGGCGATTTCCCTCAGCCTCCTTCGTCAACTGCTCCTATTCTCCAACAGTCCTGGCAACAGACAGGCAACATCTCTTCTCACCACGAATGCCAGCCCCTCAAGTCCCAGGCAACTACCAAGGCCTCTCACTATCTGAAGCCCCAGACTCATGGCATCAGGATAACCCCAAACCGGTATCCTGAGCAAGTCTAGTCTCTCCAGCCTCCGGCTTTCAGAGTGTCTCGGGGCCCCTTTGGCCAACACTCCTCAGTATCCACACTCTTCTTAATCTCTCATCCCGTCTCTGGGCTTCAATGTCCTCCATATGCTGACAACTTCCCTGAACTCCAGACAACAGCACCCCGCTGCCCGCCAGACACCTCCACGGGGTTGTCTCGCAGACGTCTCAAATGTGAAATGTCTCTGAATGTCCCTCTTCTCCTTCACACCTGCTCGTTTTCAGCCTTGCGTGGCTTTGTTGCTGGCAACGCTAGCCTTCCAGCTGCTCACGACAAAAGCCCTGGAGTCATCCTTGATGCCTTTCTTTCCCTGATGCTTCACATCCAATCCACGAGAAAACTTCTGTTAGCTCTGACTTCAACATCACCCAGAATATGGCCGCTTCTCGCTGTCGCTATCCTGGCCCAAGACCCTCCTGCCCTTGCCGAGGACGCTGCTCCCACTGTCTAGTCTCAAAACAGCAGCCAGAGTGATGCCTCCCAAACATAATCAGATCATGTCCTGTCTTTGTTCACAACCCTCGGAAGACGGCCATTGTTCCAAAGCCCCATCTTTCTGCGTATAAGCCAAATCCTTATAGTGCCCCGCAAAGACCCTACATGATCTCCATGCCCACCTCACTGCCCACTAAGGCGTATTATTTACTTAGTAGGCTTATCATCTCTCTTCTCCGCCAGAGAGCAAGGATTTTTGCTGTTTTATTCGCTGTGTACCTCCCACCTAGAGGATTCGAGGAGGCACTGGGAGCCAGTCGCCTGATGTTTCGGTGGGATCGCCAGAAGTCTGGCCCTTAGCGCACGCATGTGACTCTGAACCGCTGTTAGGCATGTGGTGAGTACCTCATGGAGGGAGTAAGGTGCAAGTGAATACGGAAAACAATTGAAAGCCGTGTAATTACAGCAGGTGCTTGCTCATGATACCAGTTTCCCAAACGGAAACTTTATTTTTAATGAGATCCTTTTTTCAAATGTGACATCGTTTGTAGTCAGTGCAAACACATGGACTTAATGCTAATTTTACTGCCAAATGTCAATAAAAATCAGATGTCAGCAGAAAATCATGAGTCTGGGGCTTCAGATAGTGAGAGACCTTGGTAATTGCCCGAGACCTGAGGGGCTGGCATTCATGGTGAGAACAGATACGACCTGTCTGTTGCCAGGACTGTTGACGGAGAATGGGCTAACTTCATCGAGCTCGGACTAAAAATTTCCCAGTTCTTTTCTTTTTTTCTCCCCAAAGCCTGTTCTTTACAGGCTTTCAGGTTGACCACAGTGGACGTTTGTTTTACACAGCACATAGATATTTTCCAAAACAGCTGAAGACCAACACTCCGAGCATTCACTGACGTAAAATGCATGAGGAGAGCTTACTCGTAACAGCCCCTGAGACGGGTCTGGGGTGGAGAGAGCTCCTGCCGTGAGCTGGGCTGTGCGGAACCCTGGTGTTCCCATTTTCAAGGGAGCCTCCTCACCTATTCTGTAAAATGGGCTCAAAGTATCTGACTCATAGGGTTACTGAAAAGATTACCTGAGATCATCAATGTATGTAAAAGTGATGCGTAGGCCGGGCGCGGTGGCTCAAGCCTGCAATCCCAGCACTTTGGGAGGCTGAGGCGAGGGGATTGCCTGAGCCCCCGGGTTAGAGACCAACCCAGGCAACTGGCAAGAGCTCGTCTCTACAGTAAATAAAAAAAATTAGCTGGGTGTGGTAGCATGTGCCTGCAGTTCCAGCTACTTGGAAGGCTGAGGTAGAAGAATGGCCAGAGCCCAGCAGGTCAACGCCGGGGTGGCTGCGAGCGTGCCACTGCACTCCAGCCTGAGCAACGGAAAGAGGCTCCAACTCAAAAAAAAAGAGCGATGTGCAAAGCGTAAAGTGATGTCGAATACTGGTCTGTCGCTAAACGTTTTCACTGCTCTGCCATGAAAAGAAGCCTCCTAGAATTCTTCCACCTTGTAAGTCTGGGTTTTGCACATACCCAGCTGGGCCGGGGTTTGGTTACCATGTTGCCTTCTTGTTCTTGATTCACCCTTTCAGCCACAAAAACTGCAGTTGTGTCTGGTCGCTCCATCGTGTTGCTTCATCACTCCGCTCCAGGAGCCAGAATTTCAGGTCAACAGTTGCTTTGACTGACAACTTTCTGAGTTGCCCAAGGCCGTCGCCACGTTGTTCAAGTTGGCCGGTGCTATGGGCTACATCATATCCCCCCAAAAGATATGCCAAAGTCCCAACACTCAGCACCTTGCGTGTGACCTCATTTGGAAGTCGGGTCTTTGCAGACGCCATCAAGTTAAGCTGAGGTCACTAGGGTGGGCCCTGCTCCCACATGACCGGAGCCTCATGAGCAGAGGAGAGACACACGCAGACAGGCAGCGGGAAGATGACACCGCGTGGTGACAGAGGCAGGACCGGAGTGGTGTGTCCGCAAGTCAGCAGAGGCCAAGGGCTGCCGGCCACACCCGCGCTGAGAGAAAGGCCTGGAACGGATCCCTGGCCTTCCAAAGAGAGCACGGCCCTGCCAACACCTTGGAGGTTAGACTGCTGGCCTCCAGGAGTGAGGAAGAACAGTGTTTTGTGTCAAGCGGCACTCTGCTATGGCGGCCTTAGCGAGACATGCAACCTGTTAGTTACCCACGGGCCCATTCGCAGCAACCCGGTTCCTGGGACGGGGACCATGGCTTATTTCTCCAAGTCTGACCGATGAACTGCCAGGACCCCAGAACGGGTGGGAAACCAACGTAACCTTGACGTGAGCTGTCTGGGGTGAAGGTTCCTGAGCGAGCAGGTTTCCCCCTTCTGTCAATACAGTGGTTGACTGTAGCAGTGAACTGCCAGTGTGGAAACGAGAGATTTGTCTTGCCTTGTCTCCTAACCTTTTTGCTGCTTTTCTTCCACTACCCGCTTTCCACATTAATTGCAAATGGCTTAAGGAAAGCAATTTGCTGTTTAACTTGTTTTATGATGTCACATTTTTATCGGCGAAAAAAGTTAAAGACGCTTATCTCAGCCTGAAAGCCGTATTGTCAAAGAAGAAGTCAGAAAGCAGCGTAGCAAACTTCTAGTCCGTTGGCCCAAGTCCCGACTGCACAGTGTCATCACCTGGGGCCCTTCAAAAGGCCGTCGCCTGGGTCTCAACCCTAGTGCCTCTGACTTAATTGATACCAGGTGGGACTTGAACTTTTAAAAAATGCCCCAGAGGATTCCAACAGGTAACCAGGCCTGTGGCGCTGAGAACCGCCCCCACCCTCTCAAGAGCGTGCTGAGTCAGGGAGACTGGTGACTTCCCTGGATCCAACAGCTGGCTCCCTGCCACTGCCCGGGCCATCCCGGACCCAGAGCGTCCTGCCCCATTCACCGGGATCATTGCTGGCCACGTGTCACAGCTCAGCTCCGGTCGCTCCTCTCTTCTGACTCCTCGGTTTTCCCCATGACCATCCTTATCCAGTGGGTTGGCTTTTCAGGCTTTCTCTCCCCTTGACCACAAGCTCCTTTGGGCCAGGAGGTAGCCAGGTGGAGAGAAAATCATGAGAACTTGCTCTGAAGTTCAGCCGAGGACGGCACACGATGAGTGGTGTCCTGATGTTGTATGCAGTTCACACTGCCAGGCTCACCTCTGCCTGCTGTTGGTTTCTCTCGCCCTTTGGCTTGCGTTATTTAATAACTCATCGAACTTTTTCTGATGCTAAAAGCAACGCGCAATACACAGGTGAAATAAAGTTCCCAGAGAATGCCCACCTGAGGGTCTGTGGAGGCGATTCCTCAGCCGGCCACGCGTGTACGGAGCGCCCGCTCTGTGCCCTTTGGTGTCAGAACACCTGGTCCAGCCATTCCTCGTGCCCGTGGCTTCGGCAGCATGCACTCCCTCTTTGAAATGTTTGCTCTCACAGCAACCCCAGGCAGCATGATTCCCAGCGAACAAAGATAGGCTGTCCAAGTGCCTCACTCTGCAAGTGCTCAGCGCTGGGATGAGCCCCTAGGGCAGGCCGAGTCAAAGGAGGTGCCTTCTCCTTTACAAGAGCTGTTAAAGGCCCCATGAGTGCAAGAGAGCAGGGAGAATCTCAACTCTGCTCGTCACCCTAGGAGCACGCGGCTGAGAAAGAGTCAGGGGCTGCCGCGGACAGCCACACAGGCTGTGCGCCCTCCGCTCCCCAGGCGTCGTTCACATCACGGTCCACACGAGCAGGCGCCCAGGAGCTGTGTGGGGCCGAGGCCTCGGGGGAGGGCTCTGCCTCGAGCAGGAGTGTCTGTGGGCCGAGCCCGGAAAGCCTGCAGGTCGTGGGAACAACGTTGAGAGTTAAATGATCTCAGGCAGGCACCCGCGTCACCCCGGACACATGGATCCACAGTGCCTTCCGAGACGCTCTCTGAAACGCCTGTAGTGAACAGGACGAGAAAGAGAGGGCTGGATGGCAAGCTCTGCAGAGCCGGGCAAGGCCACGCTCTCACCCCCAGTTAGGGCGTCTTCTCCGAGGGCCAAGCGGGAACTTGTCAGTGGCAGGATGAGGAAATCCGCGGGGGACTGCGCCTGGCCAGCTTGCAGCAAAGGGCTTCAAGGCCAAGCTGTGGGTTGCTTGGGACGCGTCCACGCAGAGCCCTCTTGGGGAAGGGAACGGAGCTGACGGGGCTTTCTTCCCAGCAGGGGAGAGGTGGCCCGTCCCCACAGAACCTTGGAGCAAGGACACAGGGTTCTCCCCCTGGGAGGTGGTGCTCGGACACAGATTGCTTTCCCTTCCCAGGGGGCGGCCTCTCGCCACGGCTGGTCCAAAGGGTGTGCGTCTCCCCGGGAGTGAGTCATGGCATGCAGGTGTCCAAGCAAGGCGGAAGGTAACATAGTTATCATTCTTGACCAATGTCATCGTACACACCAGGGGATGTGCATAATTAGCTCGGTTGCTTTGATTATAAAACTGCTTGTTGCACTGCCCCGAGGCACCGATTCCTCTCCGACCTGGCACCATCAGTGCCTCCTGTAATTTCTTTTTTTTATTTTTTGAGTTGGAGTCTCACTCTGTAACCCAGGCTGGAGTGCAGTGACATGCTCACAGCCACCCAGCGTCAACCTGCTGGGCTCCGGCAATCCTTTTGCTTCAGCCTTCCAAGCAGTGGGACCTATAGGCGCACGCTACCAAGCTCAGCTAATTTTTTATTTTATTGTAGAGACAAGGTCTCGCCAAGTTGCCCGAGCTGGTCTCAAACCCACGGGCTCAGGCAATCCTCTCGCCTCGGCCTCCCAAAGTGCTGGGATGACAGGCTGAGCCACTAAGCCCGGCCTCCTGTAAGTTCCAATAAACTAGTGTCTCTCCCTGCTGGATCTCCGGGTGACGTCTTTGGAACAGGTAAGCATCACGCGCAAGCCTTCTCAGGTTTGGAGTGACCACGTTACACCCCACAACCAAGAAAAATCCTCAGGAGAACAAAACAACAAGGGCAGGGCGGGTACTGTTTTAATCATCCGCATTGTGGCCCTAACAAAGCCTGGCGTTTCTGCGGCTTTTGCGAAGCCTTTTTGACGCATTTTCTATTTGGCCCTAACAACTGCTCTGTGAGGTCGTTGTCCCTGCCATTTCACTGCGGACAAAACTGAGGTCCAGAGGAGCCTGCGTGTGGCCCGTATCTGTCAAGTGCCGCAGACAGGCCCCCGCGTGCAGCCAGGGCTCCTGAGTTCAGACCCGAGCTCCCTCTGTCGGGGGCCTCAAAGCCCCCGTGGGAAGATGCCCGAGCAGCCTTGGAAGGAACGGCTGGGAAGGAGGCCTGGAAGCGGACTGGCGATGCTCCGCAGGCTGGCCCAGCTCTAGCCTTGCGGGACTGGCCTCCCTCTGTCAGGACCAACCCTGCCCACCCTCAGAGTCCAGCCTCCGGCATCTCCCGCCAGGCATCCCAGCTCCTGCAAGCTTAGCCTCTATGGAATACCACTGCTCTGCCTGCCTGGAAGATCATTCCTCCAGCTCTCCTATTCAGTGGCTGCCTCTTCCAGGAAGACTTCCCTGATCCCCCAAGCCAGTGTTCCTCCTCTGTGTCCCCATTGTCCCCTTTTGCACACTTGCTTTTGTCAATAAAGTTTTCACTGCAACACAGTCATTTGTCTACGCGTTGCCTGAGGCTGCTTCTGACAGCAACAGCAAGTGGAGCAGCTGCCACAGAGACCGTTGGACCCGCAGAGCCTGAAACATGCACGCTCGGGCCCTTCGCAGAGGGTGCCAGTCCTCGTCCTACTGGCTTTCTCTCTGGGACCGATTTGTCGTTGTGTAACAAGCCCCAGCTCCTTCCCTCCTTCCCTCTCCCTGTCTTGGCCTCTCAATCTTGATGGGCTCTGAGGCCACCCCGGGGATGTGGGTGCTGTGGACTGAATGTCTGTGTCCCCCAAAGTCTGTGTGTTGGAATTCTAGTCCTCAATGTGTTGGTATTGGGAGCCTTTGGGAGGCCATTAGGACGGGAGGGTGAAGCCCTCTCACATGGGCTAAGGGCCAGAGGTGCTCCTTGTCCCTTCCTCCGCCTGAGGGCACGGCAGGGAGATGGCCACTTACGAACCAGGAAGCAGTCCCTCCCTGGGCACCAGTGGCTGGTGCCTGCATCTTGGACTCACCAGCCACCAGAATCGTGAGAACCGGGTGCCCGGTCGATGGTGCTTGGTGACAGCAGTTTGCGCTGACGGGGAGAGGGGCTCCATTCTCAAGCCTGCCTACAGGGCTGGGGTGGTCTGCAGGGTCTTGACTATGCCCTGTGGCTGGGGTCTCCATGGGTGTCCGGCACCTCTGCTGGCCCTGAGGTCCCCCCAGATGCTGGACCTGCCCCCGGGGCTCCCAAGATGAGCTTGGGACATGGACTTCTGACTAAGGCCAGACAAGGGGTTGAAAAGGGGGCTTGAAACTTTTAGGAGGAGAATTCCAGGGCTTAACGGTGAGTAGCTCTGCCCAGCTAGCATTTGTTGAGAGAATGAATGACAGCTGGGGCCCATGCCAGCCTCACACTGGCCAGAGATTCTCCATCTTGACCCCTGGAGTGAGGTCTGGGATTCCGGCTGCTCCGGCCCTGGCCCAGCCTTGTCAGTCCCCTCCCTGCACGGCCCCTTGAGTTGGGAGACAGTGAACTCTGCTGCTGACAGCCTTGGAAAGGGACACAAAACACACACGCACATTCAGGAAAAAGAAGAGAAAGTGGCCACAAGGTCGCTCCGGGCTCCTGCCCCACAAGAGCCGTTTATCCTTCGAGGAACCTCCTCACCCAGGCGCGAGGCAGTGGCGCCCGGCAAAGGCCCTGGACGCAGAGTCCTCCTCCCAAATGACCGTATTTCAAACCTCCGGAGTCCTTCCCGGCCCTGCCCCTGCGTGCTCTCCCAGAGAAGCCTCCATGGGGAGTGTGGATTCCACTGATTAAAAGGAGCCTGTGAGGGGCCGGCCACCTGCCGGTTCTGAAGAGACGTGTCTGGTTGAAACAGACACTTTCCAAGGCCCCCGCGGCACTGCGTCCCTGCAGCACGTCCTCCCATTTGCCGGTGTTACCTGCCACGGTGCTCTCTCTCCCTCCCTTTTTCTCCCCCAACATGAAATTGAGGTCAGCGACTGCATAATCCACAAACACAGTGCTGGCCCGTCTCCCCCTGCCCTGCCCCGGAGTGTTTGGAGATACATCACTGGTCCTTCGCTTCTGCCAGAGGACTCCAGGGTTCTAAGGGAAAGCTCGAGTCTGGGAATGCTGGGGGCTGGAGGCGCCCGTCATGAGACAAGGGCCGGATGACGATGCGATTCTGGAATGAAATGAGCCAGCTCCAGCCCAGGGACCAGTGGGCTGTCTCCCTTGACGCGATGCTTCATGCCTCACCCAGCAAACCTGCCAGGGGCCTGGGGGAGCCACTGACCCTCTCGGGCCGATTTTCCATCCCGAAAGGAAGTGACTGGCCAGCCTCTGGCCACCTGCTGCTGCTCTGGTGCCCCACATCTCTGCCCACGGAACCTTCTGGAAGCAGGTGCTCTCGGGGACAAGGTGCAGACCCCACTCATTAGCTGAGTGTGCATCTGCACCCACTTGCTTGTGGGGGCCTCTGTGAGGATATCCAGATCCCGGGGAGACAGAGAGATGCCACTTGGCCAAACTGGAGAAGGCAGTGGCTTTCTTCCTAAGTTTCGTGCTTGCTTGGAGACCGCACTCTTTTCCAAACAGAAACGCAAATTCTGGGCTGGGGAAAGCGAGAGACAAAGCCGGCTAGCTGGAGCCAGGCCCAGGGAAGAGGACCTAGACTGCTTCCCGCATGCCTCCTCCTCCGAGCTGGCCGGTCCCGCAGCACGAGGCTTCTGGCATTTGCTCTCCATTTCTCCACAGAAGAAAACAGGAGTGACAGACACAGGAGCAGCCGCCCTGGCTTGGTCCAGCAGGCCACCTGACCGGCAGCTGCAGCCACAGAGGGCACACGGGGCCTCCGGGGCGGCTGTGGTCACGCATCCTCTGGGGGCCACACTTGGCTCCAGGGACCTCAGGCAGTGCCCAGTGCAGCCTCCCCCGTCTGCAGGCGAGAAGGCTGAGGCCCAAACAGGCGAGACGACTTGCCCCGTTCACACAGCCAGTAACTGGCGGAGGGGGCAGATAGGGGTTCCTGTTTGGGAGCTAATTCAACAAGTACCAAAGGAACACCTGTCTTGTTCCAGGCCCTGTGTCGGGCGCTGGGGTTGGGGACGTGAGTGGGCCGCAGACTCTGACCCTAAGAAGTCCGCTGCATCCTCTGGGAGACCTTCAGGAGGAGGAAGCCAGGGGAGCATGGTGACCCAATGTGCCCCCCCCCCGCATGCGTGAGCCCCTGCGCCTTCCTCAGGAGCTGCACGGGCGAGTCCACTCGGCACGAGGATCTCAGAAGACGCAGGCCGTGCACGTGGTTTATGCATCCACAGCGTCCGAGGCAGTGTCTGATCCATGGACGACGCTTAGCAAGTGCTTCTGAATCGATGAGTAAATGTTTCACTTAAACACAGAACCTGGCAAGTCATGTAACCGTCCTAATGCCTCAGTTTCTTTATCTATAAAATAAGTGTTTGGTTTTTCAACCCTAGTGAGCTAGCTTGCATTAGAGCTACCATGCCGCTAAGAACTATAGAATGTGTGTGTGTGTGTGTGTGTGTGTGTGTGTGTGTGTGTGTGTGTGTGCGTGCGGAATACCTATACATACCACATATTTAATGTGATTTTTAAGGGCATTGGCAGGAACAAGGCAGTGAGGGCCTAGATGGCCTGAATCTCAGAGAGGGGAAGCGGTCGCCCACCGTCTGCCCTCAGGGTTCCCCTCCAGGTGTTTCCTGACTTCTGAGCAGAAGACAGTGGCCGGAGAGCTGGGGAGCTGCTCGGAGCTTTCCCGGTCACTCCTGCTTGGGAGGTGAAACATCGGGACCGAGGGCCCACCAAGGCGAGGGGACGCTGGTACACACACCAAGGGGCCACACAGCAGGAGCAGAGTCGGAAATGGGCCACCATCCCACAGACCTGGGATGGCTCTGAGGCAGCCCAGTTCTAGAACTGACTGGCCTGATTTGCCTCTCTCCGGACTGTCTTTAGAAGCAGAAGTAGCTCCTCTCTGGAGAGAGGGCACGTTCAGCCAGCACTGCGAAAGATCTCCACCAGTTTCATGCACAATCGCTGGCATGCAATCCCACGACATAGGCGTACCAGGAATCAAGAACAAAGGATCAAAAATGAAAAAAAAAAATAGACGAGAGAAACAGACCAGCCGGAGGGCCAGGTATCAGAATGATCAGACATAGATGTTAATATGTAAAACAGGTGTAACACTAGTACTTGCTAAGTGAGTCAACACACACTTAAGACTTAAAATAGCGTCTGGTGCTTAGTGTGCTGAGTGCAAGTACTTGATAAATAGAAAAGAAATGTGAAATCACGGGGGCACTGTTGGGGGAAAATATCAATCAATCAGTCACTCAACGAACAGTTATTAGGTGAAGTGGGTACTACACCAGCTTCCTTGAATGCAAAGACAGGGATGTTTCTGGCTTCAAGATGCTCATGGGAAAATGGCGATAGGAGTTTCTCAGCATGGGAGGACCTTAGACGGTTGTTATAAAGAAGAGCAGGAGAGGAAGACTCAGAACCCATGGGCCTAGGTGATCAGGGCAGACAGGTAAATAATCCGGCAGGCTTTGAGGCCAGAGAGGTGGCCAGCAGGGGTCTGATGCCTCTTCAAAGCCTTCGGGTGCTGGTTGGGACCCTCTCCCACTCCTGGGGCAGCCGTGAGAGTTAACAGTACCTGTATTATATGGCAGGATGACCTTGCACTCCTGTGGCAGCCATGATGGTTAACAGTCCTCCGTCTCCTGTGGCAAGATGATTTCCCACTCCTGGGCAGCCATGACGGTTACATCCACCCCGTCTGATACGACAGGATCATTTCCCACGCCTGGGCAGCCAGCAGTTGCCGGTGCCTTTTCTTAAACGGGAGAGAAGAGAGGCCCTGTGCGGTCGGGGGATCTTCCCAGGCCAAGGGAGGGTGGCACGGGACCGGGTGGCCTTCTGCAGCCACCTGGTGCGCCTTCCTCTCCGCCACCCTGGTGCTGCTGCAGAATAAGGGACTCCAGGCCACCGCGCGTGAGAGACACAGATGGCAAGAGCCTTTCTGGCCGTTGGCTTCACCTCCCTGGCACTGTGGGTCTCCGTTGCCTCCCCAAGACTCGGCTCCTAACAGCTGGAGGCCGGGGGCTCCCCGCTGAGCTTCTGCCAAGCCCAGGAGGCTGCCAGAGCCCCTCCAGGAGGGAGCCCCCTGGGACACAGAGGGGCGTGTGGCTGTGTTCTGGGAGGCCGGGCACGGCAGCCCTCGGCCCCCGCAGCTCGCTCCAGCTCTCTAGAATGAGCCGCCGTCCACAGCTGTGGGCCTCGCAGACACAGCCCCTCAAGCTGCCCCACCAGCTCGCCGCTTGGAGACACGGCCGGATGGTAAGGGGGGATGTGAGGCCCCTGGGGCCGGGAGGCTGCCTGCCCTCCTGGCCCGTGTGGCCTCCTCTGCCACCGTCTCCACTTGCTCTTGCCGCACCCAGGGAGCGCTGCCCTGCGGGAGCAGCCAGGACGGCTCAGCGCAGCCCCAGGGCCCCTCGTGGCCAATGAGAGCCGCGGTCCTGACGGCACACGCGGAGAGGGAAGCCCATCTCCAGTAGACGCCTGCTGTCTTTATGCCCGCAGGAGGCCGTCTCTCCCCGAGCAAGGCCGAGTCCTCTCAGGTGGTGACGCGTCCCGCGGGGGGGCTGAGCTGGAGGAAGCTCTCCTGGGACGGCAGGGGGGCCACTCCCTAGTGGGTGTAGGGGGAGAAAGCACCAACCTGCCTCTGCTTCAGATGTGACCATAGTGCAAGACGGGAGGCATGAGAACTGCCATGGAGGGCGCGCCTGTGACACGAACACCAGACACTCTGCCTGTGTTGCAAGGGATGGGCTGGCCGTGAGGTCGCCCGGCGAGTCAACGGCACCTTCACGAGCCGTGGGTGGATGAGTTGAGTGCGGGGCTGGGAGGGCACTCCTGGCCTCGAGCCCCGGCCTCGCTGCTCACCAGAGGCATGAGCCTCGCCCTCTCTGAGTTTCAACTTCCGTCCGGCGAGGTGAGGGTTCTCGTACCAGCCCTGACAACCGCGTAGGATTTTCTTGAGGGGTCAAAGAGCTTGACTGTGTGAATGCACTTGGTGGGCTGTAAAGCAGCACTGTGGTCCACGCCCAGCCGCCGTCCACCAGCCACGTCACTAATTCCACGGAGCAGCCCGTGTCAGGATGTCAGTCCATGGTCACTACACACACATTCGTGCGGGGACAGTGTTTTTCGTTTTTTGGGTTTTTTTGAGTTGGAGTCCCACTCCGTTGCTCAGGCTGGAGTGCGGTGGCACGCTCATGGCCACCCCAGCTTCCACCTGCTGGGCTCCAGCAAACCTTCCTCCTCAGCCTTCCATGTAGCTGGAACTATAGGCGCACGCTACCACACTCTGCTAATTTTTTGATTTATTGCAGAGACGAGGTCTCGCCAAGCAGCCTGGGCTGGTCTCGAACCCGCAGGCTCAGGTCATCCTCTCGCCTTGGCTTCCCAAAGTGCTCAGAGTGGGCTTTCTAACAGCAGCCCAGCCATGCCCTCCCTGTTCACCAGACTCCTCGCCTTCCCAGCTCCTTCTCACCATTCGGCCCCCAACTCAGGGTGTCTCCCCAGGCCGGCGTCCCCTCGCCCACTCTGGCCTTCACGGCCCTCTCAGCCTGCTCTGGCATCGTGGGTTTCAGCCCTGAGGCCTCGGGACTGGAGCTTTCTCTCATCGGTCCCTGGAGGTCAAGGATGTGCTTGCCCACCCACTTGGCTTCGCTTGCGTTTCCAGCTCACCCCGAGGACTCTGACAGTCCCTGTGGGCTAGTCCTGCAGCAGCCAAGGCCTGCCTTCTGCCCGGCCACACTCTGGGTCTGAGTGCTTCAGCTCCCACTTGCCTAGAAAGGCTTCCGAATGAATGAGTGAGTGAATGAATGCGGGAACTTCTGCACGCGGTCTCCTACTTCCTGCTCGGCAGCCAGGGCCCTCATCCTGTGCGATGGCCCGCAGCCATGTCCTCTCCCCGCTCCCTCTCTGAAGCGGCCGTCCTCCAGGCAGCCTCACCCTTGCCTTCTGTGTCTCCAGGGCTCACCGCCCCGTCCCTCCGGGGTCCGGCGTGGAGGAAGGCTGCAGGCCGGGCTGCGGGAGGCCCGGGTCCCGGCGGGCCGTCCCTCGGCCTCTGTGTGGCCGGTCGGCGAGAGTCTTCTCCTCCCAGAACTGGTGTGAGGCCCGGCACGATCAGGAGTGCGACAGCCCTTTGTGTAAAAGCCCAAGGCCGAGAACAGGCCCCACACGGCAGGGGCCGGAGTTTCAAGCAAGACTTTCCTCCGCCCGACACCCTGGGCCCGCCTGTCCTCCGGCACTGAAGGCCGCCAGCCCCCCCGCTTCGTTTCTGCCCTTCCCAAGGCCCGTGCCGATTCCAGGGTGGGAAGCGCAGCCCTCCCGGAGAGAACTCCCGACCGAGAAAGTCCCAGCTACAAGGCTGTTCCAGGCTGACGATACCACTTGGCCTTGCTTGATCTTAGGTGATCTTGGCGATTTCTTCACGAGTCATTCTATAGCTAAGAAGACCAAGCTCAAAAACGTGGACATAATTCTTTTTTTTTTTTTTTTTTTTGAGTCGGAGTCTCACTCTGTCGCCCAGACTGGAGTGCAGCGGCCGCTCCCGGCCCCCGCAGCCTCGACCTGCCAGGCTCCTGCGATCCTTCTGCCTCAGCTTCCTGAGTAGCTGGAACTACAGGCGCGCGCTACCACGCCCGGCTGATTTTTTGATTTATTGTCGAGATGAGGTCTCGCCGCCCAGACAGATCTCGAACACTCGGGCTCAGGCAATCCACTCACCTCAGCCTCCCAAAGGTGCGGGATTACAGACTGAGCCACCAAGCCCGGCATACTTCTTGATTCAGCGCCTGGTTTCTTGAACCTGAACCTGTACCGCTGCCGGCATAGACCAAGGAAATGACACTGATCAACGGCCTGGTTCCTTCACTCCTTCTTTCCCTTACCTGCCTTCTTTCCATTTATTGGAACTCTGGAAATACAAACAAGGGGCCAGGCTCCGAGGCTGGGACTTAATCGAGGTGATAGAAGCTGTCTTCGACAGAGATAGAGGCCCCATGCAGGGCAGGGAGCTGGGAGATGGGGAGCGGGTCTTTCGAACGGACAGAGACACTTTCTACAGATACACACGCCCGGCGGAGGGGCGTAGCCGTCACCCGGAAAGGAGGACGTGCTTTAACTCACCCTCCGGCATTAGACTCTCTTCAAACTCAACGTGAAAAGCTCCTGGGGCGAGGAAGACAGGGAGGCACCCATTTTCAGTCCCCTCTCTGGAGGCTGCTTTGGAGAGCGGCCTGTCAGCACGGAACTAAAGGATGGCTGGCTTTCCTCTTTCAGGCTGACGGGGAAGAATGCAGGCCTGCCACAACCGCCAGAGGTGAAGATCCATGGCCTCCTGTCTCGCAGAAGAGGCGGGGTGGGCACGTGCGAACGGATTTGGGCAGGTCGCAGGCGGCTCTAGCAAGGAGCCCTGGGCACTGCTGGGAGCAGACGACTGGGGCTGGCTCCTTCTCCGAGGCGTCCCCGCGGTTCAGCCCCCTCCTCAGGCCCAGCCCCCCCACAGCGTCGACTCCCTGCAGCCCCCGAGGATCTGCGGGCCCCCCCGGGCCGGGAGCCCCTCAGCCTGCAGGAGTGTGCGTGCCTGCCACCGCGCGTACTCGGGCTGAAGGGGTCCGGCGGTCTCCGCAGGGGCCCCCGTGAAGCCGTTCAGCAGCCTCACTTCACAGCTGTCTCCCCACTTTACACTGGGGGACGCTGATACCTCCCGGCCCACCTCACCGGCCCCTTGTCAAGACAAGACGAGATCATTCACGTGAACGTGCTTCCCGGATCCTCAGCCACGAAGATGACTGCGGTCACATCAGCATGTTCCCTGCTGGGTTTGGGCCTGGAGACCCAAGGAAGGAATCCAGGTGGGTCTGGAGGTAACTTGCCGGTCGAAATCCACGATGGCCTGGGTGTGCCGA
Organism: Carlito syrichta; assembly: GCF_000164805.1. NCBI lineage: Eukaryota > Metazoa > Chordata > Mammalia > Primates > Tarsiidae > Carlito > Carlito syrichta. The sequence continues at coordinate 59,021 of NW_007055883.1, read as the reverse complement.
TTAAATGCCCCCAGGGCGTTTCAGGATCACGCGTGAAGGGCCACGTTCCTCAGAGAGAGGCACGCAACATGGCGTTTCTGTGTCCTCTCTCTGGAGGAAGTGAGATGGAACGGAAGCACCGCTGGCCCCAGCTCCCTGCCCACCTGAGACGACAGCCCAGCCGAAAACTCTGAGCCCCTTGCCCGGGATGGGCTAAGCACCGCCCACTGTTGCAGGAACAACACCTGCACTCCCCGTGGACACCAGCTGTTTCCCAGCACAAGCTTGGCTGCTTGGCAGAAGCACTAGACGTTCAGGGGGGGCCCGTGTTTCTCGCCCCCCAGCATGGCGTCCACGATGGGAGGCTGCTGAGAGCTGGCTTGTGGCCATCTTGGCGTGCCACGCCCGTGAGGGGGATTTGAGAGCCAATTCAAAGCAGCGTGAAGATCAGACCCAAGCACCATCTCCTGGAAATTAAGAACCCGATTTCAGGGTCTAGGATAAGAGACACTGGACTCAGCTTCTGACTCTCCCATCTTCAAGTTGTGGGATTTCAGATAAGAAGCCAACGGTAAAAACAAGCCGTACTCACTTCTTTGCGTTGCTGTGAAAAATGAACGAGATGATAATAAAAATGCCTGATAAGTAGCAGATATTCAGTGCATGCAATGGTTCTGATTGGTTCATCTAAGAAGCTCATAGCCTGGAAGGTAGACAAGGCACAAGCCCAGACCTATTTGTCATAAGAAAATTGCATCCAATGGCCCAAGCCATCCTTGTTGCCTCCCTCTCTTGCCCTCACCAAGGCCAACAAGGCAGGTCTAACTCCCATGTGTAGTTCACATGTTTCTCTTTTCCTTTTTTTTTTTTTTTTTCTGAGCTGGAGTCTCACTCTATCGCCCAGGCTGGAATGCAGCGGCACGCTCACGGCCACCCCAGCGTCGACCCGCTGGTCTCCAGTGATCCTTCCGCCTCAGCCTTCCAAGTAGCTGGAACTACAGGCGTGCGCTATCATACCTGGCTAATTTTTTGATTTATTGTAGAGGCAAGGTCTCGCCAAGCAGCCTGGGCTGGTCTTGAACCTGAGGCCTCAGGCAATCCACTAACCTCAGCCTTCCAAAGTGCTGAGATGACAGGCTGAGACAAGAGCCCAGCCATGTTTCCCTTTTCAAGGCCTCTTCACCCATTCAAGTCATCATAACAGGCCACCTACCTGGCAACATCAGCCTCTTTGTTCAACACACACACCTGACAATGAGGCTCATTATACGAGGTAGCTAGTGTTTCCTGAAGGAACCAAACGATGTGGTCTGGTCAGCACAGTCCCAGGCAACTGCACCCTTTCAAACAGACCACTGGGATTGCTGAGCAGGGCTTGAGGATCCTCTTAACTGCTGGTCCAAGAGACCCTTCACGATCTGGTTCCTGTTTCTTTCCAGCTATCCCCCTTGGTTCCACCCACATGGTCATGTTTATGCTTGTCCAACAGAATGATTTTCCATTTGCTGGAGAAGCCATGCTTTCTCCATCTCTGCACATGCTGCTTCCTCAGCCTTGATGTCTTTCACCTTTTTCACTAGAAGATAACACCAGCCCTTGGGGCTCAGTGAAGGGATCGCTTCTGCTGGGAGGCCCACTCTGGCTTCACCTGTCCCACCTTGAGGGTAGACAGGATGTCCCTCCACTTAGCTGCCAGGAAGCCTCTTAATTCTTTTGTAGCACTTGTCACACTCAGCTGCCCTCAACTGTCTACCTGTCAGTCTCTCCACCTGCATGACAAGCCCCGGACAACATCTTGACGCCCCCTTTTGTACCCACAGTCAGAGCCACACCTCACGCGTGTAGACAGGGGATGCCTCCATGTCTCACGAAACGGCCGAACTTGGGGAAGAGCACATCAGCTCTTCAAGTTCCTGCAAAGGGCTGCCTTCTTGAGCTGTGACGGCCTCTTCTGATTTTGGGGACCAGAAATCAGTGGGCGACAGTGCCTAACTGTGAGTTCACAGCGCCGTTTCTTTCTCCAGGGCAGTCCAGTGGGGAACTGGACAGACTCGAGGCCGAAGTTCAGTGTTTGTAGTGCTAGGTCTCTTTCTGACTTGTCCCTGTTCCTGGAGCACAGCAGCTAGAAGTCTAGGCGCTTTCCACATTCCCCCGGCTCAGCGGGTGAGATTGTTGAAGCTCTGCTGAAGTTGTCCTCTCACCAGATGTTTTCTGCTTGGCTGATCAGTATGACTGTGTGCTACCTGTGCACAGACAAATGCGTCGAGGAGAAAAATATCTCAGGTCATCCCACTCCTTTGTGTTTCCTTCTCTTTTGACCTCCCTGTTGCTCAGTATCCCTGAACTCCAATTACGCCAAAGCTCTTCCAAGCCACCACTTCTGCTTGGGAGCTTACTCTCTCATCCTCACGTGGTTATGAGCAGGCAAATTCCAGGAGGGGCAAAGCAGCCCAGACGTCAGGCTCACCTCCACATGCTTCCTCCTCCCTCAGACACCTTGCTTGGCCCCTCGAGTCCTGGTTTCCACGGTCTCCCGCTAGTGTCTTCAACCATTTTTGAACTCCAAATTTTCTGCTGTTTGTTTGTTTATGCGTGGGAGGTTTGGCCTTTGCAAATTATCCTGATGCAACGGACATAGTTGGAAGTAGAATTGGCTGTTTCAAAAAATTTATGAAAATTCTTTCATTTTCACCCAAAGAGAAATTCTAGATAAGGTTGAAGAGGATAATAATGTATATGAATCATATAGTAGAGGTTTGTGAGGAAGCAAATTCAACCACGTACACTTGGGGACGGAGAAGGAGAATAATCATTTAAATACCGTGGGCAAATCTTCTAGCTACGCTATTTAATGAAGGTTGTGCCAAACTGAGCATGAGGTAGGAGACATGATTCTGTTTTTCCCTCAGTCAGCTTCAGTGCAAGTCTCCACCATGACACCTTCATGAAAGACTTTCTGTGCTATTTTAAATTATATGCAATTTTCACCTTGCATGCTAACTCTCAAGGTCTATCTATGTATCAGTGTAACTCTACCCACGGGGCACCCATTTTTGCTCTAATTACCTTGCAGTCTCTGCTGAGAAAATAACTTTTTTGGGAGAAAGGTCATCGTGCCCTTATAAGAGACGTGTGAGGAGAGAACCATCCTCAAGAATCAAAGGAGAGTCACTTTCCATGTCGTCATGGAGCCAGGGGCTGAGAACAGCAATGAAAGACACCTTCATCTATGTTCATTGCTCCCGTTTATATTTTTGGCATCTTCTTTCTGTTTCTATTGGGCGATTGAAATAAAAATAACCTCTCTGAGCAGGGCTCGGTGGCTCAGCCTGTGATCCCGTGCCTTTGGGAGGCTGAGGTGAGTGGATTGCCTGAGCCCGCGGGTTTGAGACCTGCTTGGGCAACTTGGCAAGACCTCATCTCTACAATAAATCAAAAAATCAGCCAGGCGTGGTAGCGCATGCCTGTAATTCCGGCTACTCGGAAGGCCGAGGCGGAAGGATCGCCAGAGCCCAGCAGGTCGAGGCTGTGGGGGCCGGGAGCGGCCACTGCACTCCAGTCTGGGCGACAGAGTGAGACTCCAACTCAAAAAAACCCCAAAACCTCTCTGGATGCAAAGAGAGCCTTGAGGGTTGGGTAGCCGCTTTTTTCTGAAGAGCCTCGGTGGCAGGCTGAGGGTTTGGGGTCTGAGAAGAGAGGAGAAGGAAGCCTCTGTAAGAAGCCTGGGCTTCATCAGGTTGCTCCTGACGAATCTTAAGATCTGTGTGCATGTACTGTAGTTCCATAAACACGTAGCTAAAATAAGATTTGATAAGTTATTTCAGACGGGAGCAAGGTCTTTATGTGCGACATAAGGTAAGTTTGCTTTTCTCTTGAGAGGGGAGGCAGGAGAAGAAAGAAGGGGTCATGGAAAGATGAGTAGGGAAGATGGAGGAACAGTGTCAGCAAAGTGAAAGGCTAAGACAAGGTAAGTGGAAAGAGCGGTGCCACTTCACACTGGCGATAGCTGAAGGAGGCTTTAAGAATCATGTCGGTAGCGTCCCCTTAAAGCACTTGATTAGTGTGCTGAGGTAGCAAAGTACCGCAGACTGGGTGGCTTAAACAATAGAAAGTTACCGTCAGGAAGTGACATCAGATAGCAACATACACTGTCACCCATTCATATTCCCCAGCAACAACAAGAATTCGGCACCCATCCATGAACAGAAGTCTTTTTGTGGAAGTCATGGGACTCAGTGACAGCCCATCTTAGCTAAGGACTGGGGCAACACAGCCAGCCCAAAGAAGCATCCATGACCCATGGGAGTCCAACCTGAGATCCAGAAGAAGCCGCAACCATCAGCATACCCGGTAACAGGCCCACGGTCTGTGAACCCTGAAGCAGACTCTCATCTCAGCCCCAGCCCCACAGACCAAGGTCCTAGAGCCAGTCCAGTCCTTCCAGGGGCAAGACAGAACCCATGCACAGTAGAGACCCTGGGGATAAGCCAACGAAATGTGATCTCCACTGTGGACTCGGTGTTAGTCATGTGACCCAGAACCAACCCCACTCAACTGCAATCCCAGATGCAATATCATCAGACCAGAGACATAACAGAAAAAGACTTTAACTTGCTGAAGCCAATCTGTTAATACTGAAAGAAGAGCTTACTCCTTCTAATGCACGTATACCAACACAAGGTTACACAGATAAAAAAAAATCAGGGATACGTGACACCACCAAAGGAATCTCATAAAACTACAAAAACAGATCCCTAAGAAACAGAGATATGCTAATTGCTTGAAAAAAATCTGGAGGAGTCGATACCAATCTTACTGAAAGTGTTCCAGGTAATTGGGAAAGAAGGAATGTTCCCCAACTCGTTTTATGAAGCCAACATCATACCAATACCCAAACCTGGCAAAGACCCAACAAGGAAAGAGAATTACAGGTCAATCTCCTTGATGAACATAGATATAAAAATTCTAAACAAGATTCTAGCAAATCGGACATACACCTCAAGGATCACCCACCATGACCAAGTGGGCCTCATTCCTGGAATGCAGGGCTGATTCGACATTTGCAAGACCATAAACATAATTCAGCACATCAACAGAAGTAAAACCAAGAACTACATGATTATATCATTAGACACATAGAAAGCATTCAACAAAATCCAGCATTCCTTCTTGATAAAAACTCTTGAGCACCTAAGCATAGAAGGAACATTCCTCAAAGCAGCAAGAACCTTCTATGATAAACCCACAACCAACATTATGCTCAATGGGAAATTGGAAGTATTCTCTCTGAGAATGGGAACTAGATAAGCATGCCCACTCTTACCATTCCTGTTCAACATTGTGTTGAAAGTTCTAGCCAGAGTAATCAGGTGAGAGAAGAAAACCAGGGGTGTCCACGTAGGAAAAGAGGAAGTCAAGCTATCCATGTTTGAGGATGATAAGACTCTGTATCCTGAAAACCCTATAGAGTCTGTCAAAAGTCTCCTTGCACTGATAATCAACTTCAGTAAAGTCTCAGGGTACAAAATCAATATACAAAAGACAGTTGCATTTCTATATACCAGTAACAAGCAGACAGCGTGCAAAATAAAAAGCACAATCCCATTTACAGTAGCCACACACACACACAAAATACCTTGGCATCCACCTAACCAGAGAAGAGAACGACCTTTACAATGCTGCAAAACTCAAAGAAATCAAAGATGGCACAAACACATGGAAAAACATTCCGTGCTCATGGGTTGCAAGAATCAATATTGTCAAGCTGTCCATCCTACCCAAGGCAATCTACAGATTCAATGCAATACCTATCAAATTACCAACATCATTTTTCTTAGACCAGGAAATAATAATACAGAAATTCATAAGGAAACAAAAAGGAGCACAAATAGCCAAAACAATCCTTAGCAATAGGAACAAAGTGGGAGGTATCACATTTTCAGACTTTAAACTTTACTACAAGGTTATAGTAACCAAAACAGCCTGGTACTGGCACAAGAATGGGCATATAGACCAATGGAATAGGACAGAGATTCCAGATGCAAAAACTCAATTTCTCAACCAACTTATCTTCAACACAGCCACCAATAACAACCACTGGGGAAAGGAAGTCATATTTAGCAAATGGTGCTGGGAAAACTGACTGACCACATGCAGAAGAATGACACTGGACCCCTGCCCATCATCACATACAAAATTCAACTCTAAATGGATCAAAGATCTAAACATAAAACCTCAAACTACAAGAATTCTAGAAGAAAATGCAGGAAACACTCTTAAGCACATTAGAATAGGCAAAATCTATTCTAAATCTCCAAAAGTGAATATCATAAAAGCTAAGATAGAAACGTGGGACTTCATTAAACTGAAAAGCAAAAGTAACCATCAAGGGAGCAGGGAGACAACTCACAAGAGAATTGGCTTAGTCTAAAAACCACATAGAGACTGTGAGTGAAGGGTTAGAAAAACATATTCCAAGCAAATTGTAACCAAAATAGTTCAGGGGAAGCTACATGTATATCGGACAGATAGACTTTAAACAAAAAACGGTAAGATAGACAAAAAAAGTTAATTATGATAAATGAATTGATTCATCAAGAAGTTATAGTAATTTTAAACATGTGTGTACCCAGTATTGGAGCACTTAATTATATAAAGCAAATATTAATAGATCTGAAGGGTGGTGTGGACTGCAGTACTCCACTTTCAACCGTGGACAAGTCATCCATACAGGAAAATCCATAAAGAAAAGGTGAACCCGAACAACACTTCAGACCAAATAGATCTAACAGAGATGTATAGAACATTGCATCCAACAACAACAGAATACTCATTCTTCTCAAGAGCACACAGAACAGGATAGATTATATGTTAGACCATAAAACAAATATTAACAAATTTATGATTAAATTCATATTAAGTATATTCTCTGACCATAGTGGAATGAAATTTGAAGACAATAGGAGAAATTTTGAAAAATGTACCAAAACTTACAGGATACAGCAAAAGCAGTTCTAAGAGAAAACTTCATAGTGATAAACACCTACACCAAAAAAATCAAATAAACAATGTTACACCTGAAGGAACTAGAAAAAGAAGAACAAACTAAACTCAAAATCAGCAGGATGGAAATAATAAAGATTAGAGCAGAAATAAATAAAAGAGGGAGTAGAAAGAAAATAGAAAGAATCAATAAAACTAAGTTGATCTTTCAAAACATAAACAAAATCAACAAACCTTTAATTAGACTAGGAAAAAAGGAAAGAAGATTCAAATAAACAAAATCAGAAACAAAAAAGGAGACATTACAACTGATACCACAGAAAGCCAAAGAATCACGAGAAACTACTGTGAACATTCCTATCCCAACAAATTTGATAATCTAGACTAAATGGGTAAATCCCTGAAATCTTACAGTTTATCAAGACAAAATCCAGAAGAAATAGAAAATCTGAATAAACCAATAATGAGCAAGAAGATTTAATCAATGATAAAAAATCTTCCATCAAAGAAAAGTCCTTCACAGTAGAATTCTACCAAACATTGAAAAAAAATGATACCAGTCTTTCCAAAAAACTCAAAGAAGAAGGAATATTTACAAATTTGTTTTACATTACCAGGATCCTTTGATATCAAAGCCAGTCAGGAACACACACACACACACACACACACACACACACACACACACACACACACACACACAAGAATTATAAGCCAATACCAATAATGAACATAGACATAACTCCTCAAACCAACAAATCAAATTCAACAACCTATTAAACGGTGTGTACATCATGATTAAGTGAGACTTATCCCTGGGATGCAAAGATGGTTCAGTATATTCAGATCAACAAATACGATACACAGTATTTTCAGATTGAAGGACAAAAATCATACAATCATTTTAATAAATGAAAAAGTACATTTAACACAATTCAATACCCTTCATGATTAAATACAAACTCTCAACAAATTAAGTATAGGAGGAATGCACCTCAATACAATAAAAAGCCATATTTTAAAAGCCCACAGCTAGCCAGGCTCGGTGGCTCAGTCTGTAATCCTGCGCCTTTGGGAGGCTGAGGTGAGTGGATTGCCTGAATCCACGGGTTCGAGACCCGCCTGGGCAGCGAGACCTCATCTCTACAATAAGTCAAAAAATCAGCCGGGTGTGGTAGCGCATGCCTGTAATTCCGGCTACTTGGAAGGCTGAGGAGGAAGGATCGCCGGAGCCCAGCAGGTCGAGGCTGCGATGGCCGGGAGCAGCCACTGCACTCCAGTCTGGGCGACAGAGTGAGACTCCAACTCAAAAAAAAAAAAGCCCACAGCTAACATTATATTTAGTTGTGAACAGTCAAAATCTTTTCCTCTAAGATCAGGGGTATGACAAGGATGCCCACTCTCACCACTTCAATATAATACTGGAAGTTTTGGCCAAAGCAATTAGACAAGAAAAATAAATAAAAGACATCCAATTAAAAAAGGAAGGAATAAAATGTCTGTTTGCTAATGAAATGATCATATATGGAGAAGATACTGAAGACTCCAACAAAAAACTGTTAGAATTAATACATGAATTTGGTAAAGTTGTACAGTACAAAATTAACACATAAAAATCAGTAGCATTTCTTTACACTGACAAAAAATAATTATCTGAAAAAGAAACTTAAAAATAAATTCCTATTCCAGACCAAAAACTATTTGTACCCCTCAAAACTTTTTAAATAAAGAAAAAATCCATTCATAGTCACATAAAAATACTTAGGAGTGAATTTAACCAAAGAGGTGAAAGATCTGTATACTGAAAACTATATAACACATTTGTGTAAAAAAATTGAAGACAACACAAATAGAATGGTAGCCAGTGTTCATGGATTCAAATAATTAATGTTGTTAAAATGTCCGTGCTGCCAAAAGCAATCTGCAAATACAGTGCAATTTCTATCTAAATTTCAATGTCATTCTTCACAGAAATACAAAAATATTCTGAAATTCACATGGAACCACAAAAGACCTTTTATAACCAATGTAGTTTCAAGAAAAGAACAGAGCTGGAGGCATTACATTACCTGACTTCAAAATCTATACTAAGATATATTAATCAATGCAGCATGGTCCTGGCATAAAAGCAGACACATTGACCAATGGAACAGGACAGAGAACCCATAAATAATTGATGATTAATTGATTTTCAACAAAGATGCCAAAACATGCAATGGAGAAATAATAGTCTCTTTAACAAATGGTGTTGGAAAAACTGGATATCCACAAACAAAATGAAACCGGACACTTATCACACACCATACACAAAACGGATTGGACTGAAACATAAGACCAGACACCCTAATAAGCTACTAGGAGGAAACACAGGAGACATGCTCCATGACATTGGTCTGGGCAAAGAGATCTTGGATATGGCCCCAAATGCACAGGCAACAAAAGCAAAGGTGCACAAATGGAATTGCATCAAACTAAAAAGCTTTTGCACAACAAAAGGGAATGATTTACGCAGTGTAGAGACAAGCCAGGGATTGGGAGAAAATATTTGGAAACCACACATCTGATAAGGGGCTAATGTCCAAAATATACAGAGGGTGCCCCCCAAAAGGCATACACATTTTAAGAAAGGAAAAAACTGCATTAAAACTGCAATACTCCATAAGATGAATACAAGTCATATCTGACTTCTATGGCTACAAGTGCTCAAAGTGGTTGCCATCACCATCCAGACACTTCTGACTATGGCGAACATCTCTTACTGTGTATACATTTTTGGGGGCACTCCACTGTTTAAAGAACTCAAGCCACCCAATAGCCAGAAAGCAAGTACCCCAATCAAAAATCGGCAAAGGACCTCAATAGAATTTCTTGAAAGCAGACATACAAATGGCTAACATTTTATGAAAGGAGCTCATTATCATTCACCATCAGAGGATTGCAAATTAAAACCACAGTGAGATATCACCCTGCACAGTTACTATTACCAAAATGACAAAAGGTAATGTGATAGTGAGGGTGTCGTGTAGGAGGGGGACCCCCGAAACCCAGAATCATCTTTTGGAGTGTGAGCCCCTTGTAGTACGGGCTTCTGCAACTAGGAACCCACTGGCATCAGTGTGCCAGCCAGCGTTGTTGTGAGAGGCTGTGATCAGCTTCAGTGAATTTTGTTTTCTGGAGACTCAGCGCGTTTGCCCATTTTATGATGGCAATTAACAAGCGCACCTGCCCACACCACATGGAGTGTTCGGCAGTTTTCGACCAAAATGGCGTGACCCCCTGCCCCACCGTCCCTAGTCACCTGATCTCACTCTGCGTGACTTTTGTTGTGTGTTTCCCTGGATGAGAAAAGTCCTCAACGGAATGCATTTTGTTGAAACACAAAACGGCAGAAGCACTAAAAAGGCATCAAAATGGACAAGTTCAAAAACTGCTTTGAGCCGTGGAAAAAGCATCTTGATAGGTGTCTTGCATCCAACGGAGAGTACTTTGGAAGTGATAAGAAGTTGAAGCATGTAAGAATAAATACACAATTTTTAACAGGCAAATTCTTGGTTTGGGAGTTCCCCCCCTCATATACCACATTGACCAAGGAAACCCTTGGCATTGTTGGCGGGAACGCAGATTTACTTATTTATTTATTTATTGAGTCAGAGTCTCACTCTGTTACCCAGGCTGGAGTACAGTGGCCAGTCATGGCTCACAGCAACTTTGACCTCCTGGGCCTGGCTGATCCTTCCATCTCAGCTTTCCAAATAGCTGGTACTACAGGTGAGCACCACTGCACCTAATTTTTTTGTTTTGTTTTGTTGTTGTTGTCTTTTTTAAGTTGGAGTCTCACTCTGTTGCCCAGACTGGAGTGCAGTGGCCACTCCTGGCCACCGCAGCCTCGACCTGTTGGGCTCTGGCAATCCTTCCGCCTCAGCCTTCCAAGTAGCTGGAACTACAGGTGTGCACTACCACGCCCAGCTAATTTTTTGATTTCTTGTACAGATGAGGTCTCGCCAAGTTGCCCAGGCGGGTCTCGAACCCGTGGGCTCAGGCAATCCACTCACCTCAGCCTCCCAAGGCGTGGGATTACAGGCTGAGCCACCGAGCCCGGCTATGTCTGATTTTTAAAAAAAATTTTTTGTAGAGAGGAGGTCTCGCTGTGTTGCACAGATGAGTCTCTTACTCCGGGCCTCAAGTGATTCTCCCACCTCAGCCTCCCAAAGTGCTGGGATTACAGATGTGAGCCACCTCACCTGGGCAAGAACGTAAATTAATACAGCCATATGGAAGACAGTATGGAGGTTTCTCAGAAACACCAAGGATAGAGTTTCCATAGGATTCAGCAGGCCAGCTCCTGGATGTTTATCCAAAGGAGTCGGAATCACTATGCTGCTGTTGTCTGCAGCCCCGTGTTCATCGCAGAGTTGTTCACCGCAGCCAAGCAAGGGAAGCAACCTAGGGGCCCATCACCAGATGACTGGGCAAAGATGTGGTGTATGCGTACACAGGGAGCTGTCATTCAGCTTTTAAAAAGGTAGAAATCCTGTCATGCGTGACGTGGGAACCTGGAGGACATCATGCTAAGTGAAACCTGCCAGAACAGAAAGACAAATGCCACATGATCTCACACGTAGAATCTGGAAAAGGGAGCTCACGGAGGTAGAGAGTCGCGTGAATGTCACCAGGGCTGGGGGTGGGTGCTGGGGAGACAGGAGATGCTGGTCAGAGTGCAAAGTTTCAGTAGACAGGAGAAGTATGCCTTGTGCTCTGTTGCAGAATGTGATAGACGAACTAATAGTGCGCTGTACATTTCAACTCTGTTGAGCAAGTTGATTTTAGACATCTTCGCCACACAAAAAAATCAAAGCATAACATGTGAGTGTGATAGAGTTAGTTAGCCTGATTTCATAATTCTACACTCTTACGTACATATCTTTTTTTTTTGAGTTGGAGTCTCACTCCATCAGCCAGAATAGAGTGCCGTGGCACACTCAAGACCACCCCAGCGTCAACCTGCTGGGCTCTGGCGATCCTTCTGCTTCAGCCTTTCAAGTAGCTAGAGCTATAGGCGTGTGCTACCATGCCCAGCTAATTTTTGATTGTAGAGATGAGGTCTCACTAAGTTGCCCTGGCTAATCTCGAACCCATGGGCTCAGGCAATCCCCTTGCCTTGGCCTCCCAAAGTACTGGGATGACAGGCTGAGACACCAAGTCCTGCCATCAAATATATATCAAAACATCACATTGTATCCCATAAATATATACAACTATTATATAGAAATAAAAAATAAAATAAATGTATTGTCTCATGGTTCTGGAGGTTAGAAGTCAAAGTCCAAGGTGTCACAGGCTGGCTCCTTCCGAAGGCTGCGAGGAAGTGTCTCTTTCCCAGCTTCTGGTGGCTTGCTGGAACTCACAGGTGCTCTCTGCCCTGCAGAAGCATCCCTGCTCTCTGTCTTCATCTTCACGTGGTGTCCTTCCTGTATGTGTGTCTGCCTCCAAAGTTTCCCTTTTTATAAAAACACCCATCATATTAGATTAGGGCTCATCCCAATTACCTCACTGTAACTTGTCGAGCCCTGCAAAGGCCCTGTTTTTTACCTAAGGCCACATTCTGAGGCATAGTGGGTTAGGACTTCACATTTTGGGGGGAGACACAGTCAACCCATGATAGTCCTCCTCTCACGCCTCACCAACTGCGGGGGCTGTAGGCGCTGGATTTTAGTGGCACTGCCATGGCTAGGTGCCTGTGCTGCAGCTGGGACAGCTCATGCACCAGCAGGAGCTTAGGGGTAATGGTCCATGGAGTCACAGAAAGCTTGATGTAGGCTTCACGTGTCCACTGGCCACAGACCCAGGGGTGTTACAGGAAATGTTTCAGAAAATTCATCTGGAAGCACATGGCAACATTTTGTGACGAGCTTGCTGCAAGCAAAAAGGCCTCGGAAGGCCGGTTCAAAGACTCGCTTTTGGAGGCACATCTCGCAGGAAAAGAGAATGATTCGATCATCAAAAAACAGATGCAAAAAGCAAAGATGTTTTTCAGGAGACAACTGGCTCGACACCAAGACAACGGAAGACAGTAGGCAGGTGGGTGAGGGGATGATCAGGTTCCCAGGGCAAATCTTCATCTCATTGAAGTTAATCAGAAAACAAGTTGTTTTATCCGGAATGCTCATGTTGTCCCAGAAGGAGATTGCACATTCCATCAGCCAAAGAGGTTCTATCCCAGACCGGATGTGGGATGTTTGTTGTTGCTGCTGCTGCTGTTGTCGTTTTCTCCTGCAGGGCTCCAGCCGGTTTGCCCCCAGCTGACACCTGGGCTGCCTCCTGAGGTCCCGCGTCCCAGGGGCCCCCATTGCATGGACAAATCCTCACCACCGCAGAAGCTGCTCCTGTCCAGCCGGTGCTCACGCTCCAAGAGACACGTTGTCTCTCCTTACCAAATCCAGACTCCTGCTCCAGACCTGGTCCCATGGTCCCGTCTCTCTCCCTCATCTCGGAGAGGTCTCTGGGTCCACCGCCCCCTCCACACTGCCCTCACTTCTGCCCCCCAGACGGCCACGCGCTCCTCTGTTTGCTGTGCACCCGCTGGTCTCCCCGCCTGGAGCGTTCCTCTGCAGAGCTGGCCCCTCACCATTTGGGGCTCTGCTCAATGACCGGCGCTCACAGGAGCCTCCCCAGCCACGTCGCCCTCCCTTGCTTTATCCTGTGTGCTCCCACCTCGCCCTTGCTCCGTGTTCACACACTTCCCTCTTGCCTGCCTTCCCTGCCGAGCGTGAGGTGCCTGCGGGCGAGACACGGGCCTGCACTGTCCACTCCGGCTCCCCAGTGCTGGGTGCAGACGGTGGCTCTCCACAGATTGCTGGGTTCACATACGTTGGCGAACACCACACATGTCGGGGCTGGGTCTCGGGGGTTGAGTGACTTGCACAGGCTCGCAGTTTTAAGCGGTGGGTGCGACACTGGTGAGGCTCACTCCCTGCTCCGTTCACGATTCCTCGCTGTGAGTCTCTCAGGCCCGGGGCTTGGCTCTCCTCTGTCGGCCTGTCTCTGGCCTGACCACCTGAGCACTGATTTCCCTCAGCCCAGAGGACGCCAGTCCCTTTGGAGGCTGGGGTCCCCCGCACAGCCCTCTGATGCCCGGCTTGCCCTAAGCGGGCCGCCCTTCCTCCCAAAGCACAAGGTGCTCGCCGGCAGGCCCATGGCATCTCTCCTGCCGCAGCCCCAAGCCCGCCTTCCACACTCGCAGGGTCGACACACATCAGACGCCTCCTCTGGGCCAGGGTTGCACGAGGACCGCGTGCTGTCCCTTCTCCCCCCTGCAGCCTCGGTCCCTGCGCTGCCCGCCTTGCCCCCGGTTTCTCTAAACACGAGTGTGTCAATGACCTTTTCTGTCTTTTCTCTTCTCAGCCCTTTTCCTGCTGTGTCCCAGACCTAGGGCTCTCTGCTCACACCTGCTTCTTCCTGTCTCGGCAGAAAGCCACGCCGCCCAGCTCTGTACACGCATTAGCACATCAGAAACTCCAGGTTACACCGTGCTTTCTCCCACTCAGAGCCGCCCCTGAGGCTCAAACCAAGCAGATGTTCAGGCAAACGGTTTTCGATATTAAATTTCCATACAAGGTGCCTGGCGTGATCCAGACACACAAACCCTGTGGCAAAAATCTCCCCAACTTTCTCTGTAAACTCCAACCCAAAGGGATGAGGGGACGGGCTGGACTGCCTGTTCTTCCCTCGACTCAGAGGTCAGTCCAGGACACGTCTAAAATTAGCCACACGGGCTCCCAGCGCTAGCACTCGCCTGGAACGGCAGCAGCAGGGAGCCAGCTGCTTTTAGAGACCGTCTCCTTGCGGCTTGCTGTGAACACCAGAAACAGGTGCTGGCAACTGGGCCCAGAAAGAAGAGCCGGGTCGAGCTTAGGAGCTGGAGTCAGGATGCCAGATCCAGGAGTGAGGGCTGCAAACCCGGGCTGATCCTGTGGTCATGGTCAGTCAAGGAGAAATAGCTCAGAACCAGGCCAGAACCGCTCACAGCTTTTGTTACAATGCTGGAGGGTGTGTGTGAGGAGGGAAATAGATGTGCAGAAGTTCATCAGGTACATACTGTGTGCCAGGTGCTTGACTTGTGGTATTTCACTGAGCGTCCTTGGTAGGTATGATATCATTTTGCCTCCTTCCTGCTAACTATGGAGTATCTGGGATGTTCTCCCCTTAGCGAGCATCATACAGTCAGTAAGTGGTAAAACTCAGGGACACAAGCCTTTGCCAGGTCAGCACAAGGCCTGGCGCTTTCCTCTATGCTGCCTCTGGGATGGCAGGAAGGGGGACTGCAAATGCACCCACAACCCATGAGAATAGCCTGGCAGGTCATCTCATCAACGTTTCTCACCTCTGGTCATGTCCTAGTCACCTGGGAGCCTTGGAAAAAATACCAGTGCCTGGCATCAACACTCAGAGGCTCTGAGTTCATTGTTCTGGGGTGGGGCCTAGGAACCGCTATTTTACAATATTCCTGGAGCTTTGTTGTGTGGCTCAGGTCAAGAACCATGCTCCTTGGAGAGCTGGAGAATTAGGGTGGTCAGAGATGT
The DNA here is from genome assembly GCF_000164805.1 of Carlito syrichta. NCBI lineage: Eukaryota > Metazoa > Chordata > Mammalia > Primates > Tarsiidae > Carlito > Carlito syrichta. Next base: position 43,464 of record NW_007055883.1, on the reverse strand, counting down.
TTATGCTTACCTCACCTGAGTTCCACACCAGACAGGCAGAACCCCTGGCCGGTGACGGCACATTTCCACAGAAGCTTCTCTGGTTGAAGGTGGTCTTCTCAAATTCTGAAGTCAGGCAAAGAATTAAAACTGCATTCCTAGTGGGAAAGGGCAGAGGCTGGTTTGGGCCCCAAACTGCTGACCACTCAGCATGGTGCAGGCAGGCGCACTGTCATAGCACACGAATCTGTTTGCTACAGCTTGGGATGTTTTCCCACAAATTGTGATGCAACTGACTCAAAACTTTCAGTTAAAAACTTTGGTTGGCTGTTTTTTCTAGACGAACAAATTCCGAGTGTAGTACTACAAGGGACCTGTCCTCCAAAAGATAATTCTGATTTTTGGTGGTTTCCCCCTCATAAAAACCTTAATTTCAATCAGTCCAGAAGAGAGATCTGAGACTGATCGCCCATTCTTCTTAGCCTCCTTCCAGGGCAATCATGATCTGGGCGATTGGCTTTTCCTTGAGAAGAACAGGACCCCCACAGAACTCCTCGCATTTCCATAACAAAAGCTCCTTGGGTGATTCTAACCTACACCCAAGCTGAAAATGGAAAGTTGAAGAATAACAAGCTCTATGTGAAGAAAGAATAACAATAGTATGCCTGGAGGGGGAAAAAAGGGCTATCTTCATCTATTTTTCCTAATTTGGATTCCCTATTTACACAAATTAATTTTTGAAAGGAAAACTAAAACAAAAATTAAGCTGGAGGACACATTCAAGTTGTCTACTTTTTCTGGGGTCGATCTCGGGTGATAGACTGCACCCTCCCCCTGCACCCCCCACACCGGCCAGGTGCAGAGAGCTGCCCAGGATGGGACACAGGTGCCTGCAGGATCCACATGAAGTCTGGGGAACCCCAGTTCCCAGGAGCCCCTGAGTCCACCGCCCAACAGAGAGGCTCTGCAGAAAACGCCTGTGGGGTGGTTGCGTGGGGTGGACACTCCCCCTCCTCCCTCTCCAGCACCCAGCAGATCGGGGCTACAGACCAGCTTGCCCTGGGTGCCGCCGTGCCACAGCCCCTCCCACGGAGCAGGGTGGGCACCAGGAGGAGTGGTACCTCTCTGCAGTGCAGCAGGTGAGGCCAGGCCCATCTACGAGCTAAGAGAGAAATACCAATTCTCCACAAACAAAGGGCCAAAGGGGCAGTCCCACCTAGACAGGAGAAGACCACACTGTGCCACCAAGAGCATGTGTGTCGAGTAGGGGTGGGGAACCCCCCTGGCTGCCTGCTGATGACCACACAGCTGGGGAGGAGTACGCTGGAGCACCCAAACAGCCAGCCAGAGGGAGGGGAAAGCCTCTGACCTAGAGAAGAGGACTTGCCTTGCCCCTGCCAGACTGCCCTGGTAGTGCAATACCAGACGGTCACCCCCAGGCTCACCATCCTTCCTGCCACAGCTTTCCTTCTCATGGGCAGACCAGAACAGGGAGGTCAGGTAGAAAAACAACACAAATTGCCGCCTCAACAGTAATACCTTTATCTAATAAAAATAATCAAACAAAAAACAAAGAGAAGAGACTGCCCTCACAGATGAGGAGGAACCAGCAACTCCCAATGCCTTAATGAGTCAACACCCACAAAGGGCTTCCCAGATCTCAAGCAATGGAACCCATCCAGAAGACCTGTCCTTGAGTTATGACATAGAATCCTATCACATAGAATTCAGACTAATGATAGCAAAGACACACAATGAAATCCACAAAAAAAGGGGACATGCAAATCATCCAGGCCACAAAAATGGTGCAGGAAGTGAAAGCTGACCTGGCCATTCTAAGAAAGAACCAAACTGGACTTCTGGAAATGAAGAATTCTCTCCCGGAATTTCAAAACACAATAACAAGCTTTAACAGCAGAATCAACCAGGCAGAGGAAAGAATCTTAGAGCTTGAGAATTAAATTATTGAACTAACCGAATCTAATAAAAAAGCAAGGAGAAAAGATTTAGGGAGAATGAGCAAAGCCTATGAGAGGTCTGGGATTATATAAAGAGTCCAAATCTATGGTTGGTAGGCATCCTTGAGAGAGAAAGGGAAACCGAGAACATGCTGGAACAAGCCTTCCAAAGTGTCATCCAAAAACTTCTCCCATCTCACTAGAGAGGAGACCATGCAGATGCAAGAGATTCAGAGACTTCTGTGAGGATTTACACAGGAAGATCATCCCCAGGGCACATAAAATTCACCTCACCATGGTGATAATTAAATAAAAAATCCTAAAGAATGCTAGAGAGAAGGGACAGACCACCTACCAAAGAAGACCCATCAGAATTACAGCAGACATCTCAATAGAAACCAGAAGGGACTGAGGTCCCACCTTTAACATTCTTAAGGAAAAACAATTTGAGCCAAGAATTTCCTATTCCCCCAAGCTAAGCTTCATCAATAAAGGAGGATTAAAATCCTTCCCAGACACTGAATCCCTAAGAGAATATGACACCTCCAGACCAACCCTTCAGGAGGTGCTTAAGAAAGTTCTAAGCACAGAAACACAAGAATGGCTCAGCTCATCACAAAAGCTTAGGTAAGCCCAGAGTTTACTGACCATACAAATCAACCACAAAGCCTAGAATGCAAAGCAGCCTCTCAACAACAATGTGACAGTAACGAGCCCCCACAAAAAGCAGTAATTAACTAAAACACGAATGGACTGAACATACCACTCAAAAGACAGAGCAGAGACTTAGATAAAGAAGCATGACACATCATTCTGATGCCTTCAGGAAACCCATCTCGCTGTAAATGATGACCCACAGACTCAAAATAAAGACTGGAGAAACATCTTTCAGGCAAATGGAAAACAAAAAAGAGCAGGGGTAGGTGTTTTTCTATAAGACAAAACAGACTTTGAACCAATAAAAATGAAAAAGGACAGTGAAGGACACTACATAAGGATAAAAGCCTCAATCCACCAGCAAGCAATAGCCATCTTGAGTGTATATGCACACAACATAGAAGCACCGAGATTTATAAAACAATTTTGCTAATTAACAAATTAAACTAAGAGAGAAGAACCATACAATTATAGTGGGGGACTTTAATACTTGGCAACAGCCTTAGACAGATCATTGAGGTAAAAAACTAACAAAGAGGGCAACCTCCTTCCCACTGTGGGAGCTTTTCTGTCCTCTCAATAAATCCTGCCTCCTAGAAAAAAAAACTAACAAAGAAATCCAGGACAGCCTTACAGAAATTGGAATAGGCAACCAGTTCCTAATCAAAACCCCAAAAGCCCATGCCATAAGAGATAAGATAGACAAGTGGGATCTCACCAAACTGAAAAGCTTCTGCAAAGCAAAAGAAGCCATCAAGAGAGTGGGGATACAGTCCACAGAATGGCAAGGAGTATCTACCAACCGTATGCTTGGCAAAGTCCTAACATCCAGGATCTACAAGGAACTCAAACACGTCAAAAGGAAAAAAAACAAACAGCCCTATTAAAAAGTGGGCAAAAGATATGAATGAATCCTTCTCAAAAGAAGACATACACACAGTCAACAGATACATGAAAAAGTGCCCAGCCTCACTAATCATCAGAGAAATGAAAATCTAAACCACACTGAGATACTGCCTAACTCCAGTCAGGATGGCCATCATTAATAACTCAAAAAACAGCAGATTCTGGCAAGGATGTGGAGAAAAGGGAATGCTTCTACACTGTTAATGGGAATATAAATTAGTACAACCTCTGTGGAAAACAGTGTGGTGACTTCTAAAAGATCTAAAAATCGATCTTCCATACAATCTAGCAATCCCCCTTCTGAGAAGATACCTGGAGGAACTCAAATCATTCTACAAAGAAGATACTTGTGTATGCATGTTTATTGCAGCATTATTCACAATAGCAAAAATGTGGAACAAACTGTGTTGCCCATCAAAAGTGGACTGAATTTTTTAAATGTGGTACATATACACAATGGAATATTACACAGCCATAAAGAAGGGCAAAATTATGGACATTGTGGTAGCTTAGATCGATTTAGAGTATATCATACTCAGTGATCTAACACAGAAACAAATTGAGTACCACATGTTCTCACTCATAAGCAGACCTTGAACATCTATCATAATGCTACAAGAAAGGGATTCACAGTAGTGGCACACTGCCAGGGGAGGGGGTGCACATAACATTAATAGGAGTACCTGATTCTAAACCAGGTGAAGTGAGGACCAGTGGGAGGCCCAAATCTCACCTGTACAATTACCACTTATGTACCTAATCCTGAGGTGTAGTCCACATCATTAAAATTAAAAAAAAAATCTGGAATCTAAACTCAACACTCAGTCAATTGACTCTAATAGACACCCACAGAACACTTCACCCACCAACCAAAGAATATACATCCTTACCAGCACATGGAACATTCTCTAAGACTAACCACATTCTTGGACATAAATCAACATAAACAAATTTCAAAAGGTCAGAATCATACCAAGCATCTATTCAGACCACAGTGGAATAAAAATATGTATCATCACCAATAGGAATGCCCCCCAAACACACAAAAAAAGTGGAATTAAACAACATGCTTCTGAATGTCTTTTGGGTTAACACAGACATCAAGACAAAATAAAAACAATCCTAGAAACAAACGGAAACAAAGACACAACATACCACAGCCTCTGGATTGCCATAAAAACAGTGATGAGAGGGAAGTTTATAATATTGTACGCGCATATGAAGAAAATAGATCTCAAGTAAACTGTCTAATGTCACACAGAAGAGAACTGGAAATACATGAACAATCTAATTCTAGGATCAGTAGAACAATGAAAACCATCAAAATAAAATTGAGACCAAAGAAAAAATGAAATCAAGACCAAAAATCATACAAAGGATCATTCAGACAAAAAGCTGGTTCTTTGAAAGGATAAATATGATTGACAGACCCATGGCCAGATTTTAAAAAGAGAGAGAGAGAGAGAGAGAGAGAATCCAAATAAACACAGAAATGAAAATGACAACGTTAACCAACCTGAAAAAATACAAAAGATTAGCAGAGATGACTATGAACACCTGTATGTGAGTGAACTAGAAAATCTAGAAGCAATGGAGGCATTCCTGGTATCCCATCGCCTCACAAGATTAAAACAGGAAGAAATGGAAACACCAAACAGACCAGCAATCCAAAAGACTGACTCAGTTATAAGAAACCTCTCTGCCAAGAAAAACCTTGGGCCAGATGGTTTATCAGCTGAATTCTACACAATGTGTAAGGAAGAGCTGATACCAATTCTATTGAAAGTACTCCAAGCAATTGAGAAGAAAGGGATTCTCCCTAGCTTATTCTATGAAGCTAATATCATCCTGATACCTAGAAATGGCAAAGACTCAACAAAGAAAGAAATCCTCAGGTCAATTTTGCTGATGAACACAGATGCAAAAATTCTAGCAAATCCCATTCAACAGCACATTATAAGGATTATCCATTATGATCAGATGGGCTTCATTCCTGGGATACGCACTGGTTCAACAAATGCAAACCAATACATATAATCCACCACATGAACAGGTGTAAAATCAAGAACTACATGATTTCTCAATAGACAAGAAAAAGCATTTGATAAAATCCAACATCTCTTCTTGATAAAACCACTCAAACACCCAAACACTCAGGGCATTGAAGGAACATTCCTCAAAATAATGTCATCTATGACAGACCTGCAACCAATGTAATGGGCAGAAACCAGACGCATTCCCCCTAAGAACGGGAACAAGACAAGGATACCCACTCTCACCCCTCCTGTTTAACAAAGTAGTGAAAGTCCAAGTCAGAGCAATCAGGCAGGAGAAAGAAATTAGTGACACCCAGATAGGAAATGAAGAAGTCAAATTTTCCATAGATGATATTGTTCTTTATAGAAAACCCTAGAGAGTCTGTCAAAAACCTACTTACACTGATGAATAACTTTAGTAAAGTCTCAGTATACAAAATCAATGCACAAAATTCAGTTGCATTTCTACACACCAACAACAAGCAGTCTGAGAACCGAATCAAAAACACAATTTCATTCACAATAGTCACACACAAGAAACAAATAAAAAACGTCGCCATTCTTCTAACCAAAGAGGTGAAAGGTCTTCACAGTGAGAACTACAAAACACTGCTAAAGGAACCAAAGATAGCATAAATGGAAAAGCATCCCATGCTCATGGAATGGAAGAATCAATATCATCATGATATCCATTCTACACAAGGCAATTCCATGCAATCCCTATCACACTACTAGCATCATTTTTCACAGACCTAGAAAAGACAAAACTGAAATTTGTGTGGAATCAAAAGATAACCCAAATAGCTAAAGCAGTTCTCAGCAATAAGAACAAAGCTCAGTGGCTCAGCCTGTAATCCAACGCCTTTGGGAGGCTGAGGTGAGTGGATTGCCTGAGCCCGCGGGTTCGAGACCCACCTGGGCAGGCGAGACCTCATCTCTACAATAAATCAAAAAAAATTAGCCAGGCGTGGTAGCGCGCCTGCAGTTCCAGCTACTTGGAAGGCTGAGGCGGAAGGATCGCCAGAGCCCAGCAGGTCGAGGCTGCGGTGGCCGGGAGCAGCCACTGCACTCCAACTCAAAAAAAAAAAAAAAAAAAAAAAAGAATAAAGCTGAAGACATCACAAACCCAGACTGCAAACTGTACCACACAGCTACAGTAACCAAGACAGCATGGCCTTGGTACAAAAATAAACACAGAGACTAACAACACGGGCAGAGACTCTGGAAATAAAACCACAGGCCTTCAACCAAGTCACCTTTGATAAAGTCGCCAGAAACAAACAGTGGGGAAAGGAAACGATATTTAGCAAATGGTGCTGAGAAAACTGGCTAACCACATGCAGAGAAATGAAGCAGGACTTCTACCTATCACTATATTAAAAAATTAGCTCAGAACAGATCAAGGACTTAAATGTGAAACCTCAAGCTCTTAGAATCTCAGAAGAAAACTTAGGGAACACGCTCCTGGACATCGGCATAGGCAATTAATTCATGGCCGAGTCCTCAGAGGCAAATGCTGCAAAATCTTAAATTGACAAGTGGGACCTTAGCAAGCTACAGAGTTTTGCAATGCAAAAGAAACCACCCAGACAGTAAAGAGACAATCCACATAATGGGAAAAAAAAGTGTTTGCAAGTTATGCATTCCACAAAGACTAACATCCAGAATCTATTAGGAACTCAAACAAATGGACAGGAAAAAAAAAAAGAATAATCCCATTGAGTGTGGGCAAAGGGCATGAGTAGACACCGCTCAGAGGAAGACACACAAGTTACCAACAGACATACGGAAAAATGCTCAGCTTCATCAGAGAAATGTAAATGTAAATCAAAATCACAATAACAGACTATCTCATGCTGGTCAGAATGAGTATCATTTTAAAAAGTGGTGTTGCTACAGAGAATAGTGAGTGTTTCTGCATCATTGATGGGAATGTAAGCTAGTTCAACCTTTGTGGAAAGCAGTGTGGCAAGTTCTTAAAGAAATAAAATTGAGCTGCCATTTGACCCTGCAATTCCACCCCCGGGAATATACCCAGAGGAACATGAATCACTCTACCAAAAAGAGCATACACTATTCAAAATAGCAAAAGCATAGAACCAACTCAGATGACCATTCAAAGTGGACGTGGTAAAGAAAACGTGAAATGTACACTCAATGGAACACCATGCAGCCATAAAGAGGAACAAATCATATCTTTTGCAGCAACATGCATGCAAGTTGAGGCCATCATTTCAAGCAGACTATCACAGAAACACAAAGCTGTATGCCTCATGCTCTTGCTTATAAGCAGGTGGAAACATTGGGCGCATGGGCACAAAGGTGGGAACAGCAGATGCTGGCCACTGCTAAAGGAAGGAGGGAGGGAGGGAGGGGGGTGAGGAGCACGCAGTCCCCCATGGGTGCCAGGTCAATGGCCAGGGGAGAGGGCTCGCAAGAAACCCACACCTCACCTTTACACAATTTATTTTTGTAGAAAGTATTCACAAGGACCACATCACTCTAAAAGAATTTTTTTTTTAATTTAAAAAGAAATACAGTCAAAGATTAGTATCAAAACACAAAAGTAAAAACACTTGGGCATATGGTAGTCAAACTGTTGTCAATATAGCACACAGAAAAATCACAGAAGCAGTCAGAGAAAAATGACGCATTGCATGAGGCAATCATCATTTCAAAATCAACCGACATCTCAACAGAAACAATGGAGGCCCGAAGACAGAAGATTAACATCTTTAAAGGGCTGAAAGAAAAAATTTTCACCAGCAGACCTGCACTTCATGGAGTTAAAGAAAGTTAAATAAAACCCAATAGTTGTTTGGTTATTCAGGAAAGCGTAAAATACATTCGATGGTAAATGTGTAGCTATAAAATACTAGTTTTTTCTGCTTACTGTGTTTAAAATATGTGATTGTTTTATGAAAAACATGACATTGAATTGTGTGGTTTATAATATATGTAAACAAAATATCTATGACAAGGATCACATAAAGGATGGGAGCTGTAAATTACCAAATTGATTGCAAGATTGCTCTACATTTAGATGAAGAGGTACAACATTAGTTCTCAGTAGACTGTGAAAAGTAGATGACGTATATTTTAACCCTCAAAAGCAACAACTAAAGAGAGAATGCAAAGAAGTGTAGTTTAAAAATCCCATAGGTAGGCCAGGTGCCGTGGCTCAAGCCTGTAATCCCAGCACTTTGGGATGCCGAGATGAGAGGGTTTGAGAACAGCCTGGGCAACTTGGCGAGACCTCATCTCTACAATCAATTAAAAAATTAGCGTGGTAGCACATACCTGTAGTTCCAGCTACTTGGAAGGCTAAGGCGGAAGGAACACCTGAGCCCAGCAGGTCGACACTGGGATGGCTGTGAGTGTGCCACTGCACTCCAGCCTGGGTGATGGAGTGACACTCCACTCTCCCCCCCAAAAACCCCATAGGTACATTAAAACAAAATTTTAAAATATATTCAATCAACAAAAAAAGAAGTCAAAAGGGAGGAACAGAGAGACAAAAAGCAGAGGTAGCAAACAGAAAACAAATAGTAAAATTGCAGATCCAACTCTAGCCATGTTATAATCACATTAATTAAATTCTAATGGATTGAACATACCAAAAAAGGGAGAATGTTATTAAAATGGACCTTTAGAAGACACACCAAGAGTCAAATACATGCTGTCTAAAAAAAAAAATCCACTTAAAATGCAAAGCCACCAATAGTTTAAAAGTAAATGGCTGGAAAACAACACTATGTGAACAGTAAGCATAGGAAGACTAGGGTGACAATATTAGCATCCGATAAAGTAGACTTCAAAATAGAGTGTATTATCCAAAATAAAGAGGAATTTCATGACGATAGAGAGGTCAGTACTCTGAATAACAATAATAGATGTGCGTGTATCTCACGACAGAGCTTTAAAGTAAATGAAGCAACCCTTCAGGGAGTTAGAAGGAGGCGAACGATGCCACGGTTGCAGATGAAGACTTCAATGCTCTCAGCAGCTGGTAGGACAATTGAACAAAAGCCCAGGGATGGCACAGGTGCCTGAACAACACTGTTAGTGTGGGCTAAACCTTGTCCTCCTAAAAGGATACGCTGAAGTCCTAGCCCAGTGCCTCAGGACGCGACATTATTTGGAAAGAGGGCCTTTACGGAGGTAGCAGAGTTAAAATGAGGTTACTAGGGTGGGACCCCAGTTCCGTTCTCGTGACAACATTGGGACACAGACGCAGGCGGCAGCAGGAGGTGGAGGTGGCAGGGAAGGCGATGCGAAGACACACTGGGGGAGTGCCACGCAAAGGTGAGGGTGGAGACTGGACTGTTGAAGCCGCCCGCCTGAGAGTGCCAAGGATCGCCAGCCAGGGCCAGAGCTGGGGTGGCGGGTGCAAGGCGGACCCCACCCAGCCTCCCGAAGGGCACAGCCCTGTTGACGGCTGACTTCAGAGTTGAGAGGCAGTAAAGTCGCTCTGTCTGTGGCACTCGCTACAGCAGCCCTAGAACACTAATCCCACTATCAATCACCTTGGCCTAACTGATATTTATAGACTGCACCCAACCACTGCAGAACAAACATTGTTTTCAACGACCCAGGATGTGTTCATCAAGCTAAAACATGTTCTGTGCGGTAAACTTGAAAGAATTATATCAGAAGTCAAGATATTAAGAAAAATTCTAAATTAAATAATACACTTCTAAATAATCCATGGGTTAAAAACGGACCATAAGGAAAATTAGAAAATATTTTGAACTGAAAGATAATAAAATGCGACATTTCCAGACTTATGCCTGGGGAAATTTTTAGCTTTAAATTAAATGATATGTTAGAAAAGAGTGAAGTCTAAAATCAAACCTCTCAGGCTTCACCTTAAGAATCTAGAAAAAGAAGAGCATAAACCCAAAGTAAGTAAAAAAAAAAAAAAAAGAGAGAGAGAGAAATTAGCAAAGGTAAAAGTTAGATTTTTGAAAAGTTAATCAATTTTATAAATCCTTAAGTAGATTGGTCAAGGAGAAAGGAGAGAAAATAGAAATTACTAATCTCATAAATGAGAGAAGGATTCAGCATGAAAAATCAATATCATTAGCACTAAAGAAGAGGAAAACTGTATACTCATTTCAATAGATTCAGAAAAAGCATTTGATACATTCAATGCCCGTTTATAATAAAAGCTCTTAGTAAACTTGAAATAGAAGGCGATTTTAAAAGTTTTGGGGAAGGGCACCTTCAGCCGGCATCGGAGTTGGCGGTGAACATCGAACGCTGTTTTCCCCGAGTCGGAGGCGGGGCAAGAGGGCCCATTCTCACCTCCGTGGCTCCGCATCGAACAGGCCATCATCTACGAAAAAGTATTCTAAAGTATTCTAAAACCCAAAAGTTCAGCCAGGCTCGGTGGCTCCGCCTGTCATCCCGCGCCTTTGGGAGGCCGAGGTGCGTGGATGGCCCGAGCCCGCGGGTTCGAGACCCGCCTGGGCAGCGAGACCTCACCTCTACAATAACTCACAAAATCAGCCGGAATTCCGGCTACTGGGAAGGCGGAGGCGGAAGGATGGCCGGAGCCCAGCGGTCGCGGCTGCGGTGGCCGGGAGCGGCCACTGCACTCCAGTCTGGGCCACAGAGTGAGACTCCAACTCAAAAAAACAAAAACAAACAAACAAAAAAGCGGAAGTTCAGAATGGAAGAAGTAAATGCAAAGCTCTCCGGTTTGACGGCATGTGCATTGACACGGAAATTTTATATCATATTTATAAAATGACAACTTAAACTATTAAGTGAATTTAGTAAAGTCACAGGATACCAGATTGATATACAAAAGCCAATTGCATTTTTATGTATTAGCAGTAAAGAACTGGACAATTGAATTTTAAAAGTAATTTTATTTGTAATACTGTCGAAAACAAAATATCTGGAAATACATTTAGCAAAAGACATACATGAGCTCTGTACTGAGTGACATTAAAGACGTAAATAAACGGAGAGATAGACTGCATTGATGGACTAAAAGGTTCAGTACTGTTAGGATGACAAGATGGCAATTATTGCCAAAATGATCTAAAGATTCCACACCATCCTAATCATGAATCTACCATTCTTTTTGATCAAAACCGTCAAGATGATTCTAGTATTTCTGTATATTCATAGTAATCTTGAAAAAAGATCAAAGTTGGAGGACTTACACCACTTGACGTCAAGACTTTGGCTGAAGCTACAGTCACCAAGACAGTGTGTCACTGGAACAGGATCACAAATAGATTGCTGGAACAGAATAAAGGACCCAGAAAAAGAAATAGACCTGTATGGATACATTTATTTTATTTTCAGCAAAGGTGCCAAAGCAGCTCAGCGGGGAAAGAGAGTCTTTTCAGCAAACAGTGTTGGAATGACTACATATTTATATGAAAACAAATGAACTTTGCTCTAACTCATACTATCCACAAAACTTCATTCATGATGGAGCACAGACCTAAACATAAATGCTAAAACTAAAAAACTTCTAGAAGAAAACGTAGGAGGATATCTTTATGACAAAAGCCAAAAAAGCAAAAAAAATTATTAGACTTGAAATAAAAGAAACACATAAATATTATTAAGAATATATAGGTGGAGGCAAGGGAATTGCCTGAGCCCATGGGTTTGAGACCAGCCTGGGCAACTTGGCGAGACTTCGTCTCTACAATAAATCAAAA
>NW_007055883.1:25609-31222 GCF_000164805.1 Carlito syrichta | reverse complement strand
AAAAAAAAAAAAAAAAAAAAAATATATATATATATATATATATATAGAGAGAGAGAGAGAGAGAGAGAGAGAGAGAGAGAGAGGCAAACCACAAGGCAGAAGGAAGCATTCACAAACCATATCTGAAATAGTACTAGTATCTAGAACGTAAGAAAAGCGCCTAAAACTTAGTATAAAATATATTTTTAAAATTTCAAATGGTCAAAAAATTTGGGCACTTTGTGAAAGATAATAAGCAAATGACCAATAAACACGTGAAAAAATCATTCAATATCTTTACTCATCAGGGAAATGCCAAATAAAACCCCTGTGAGATACCATCGCACATCTACCGCAGGACTAAAATTAAAGAACAACATCAAATGTATGTGGGAATGTGAAGCAATTAAAATGCGAATGCATTGTTGGAAGGCGGGGAAGATAGCACAAGAACATTGGCAAAGATCTTGCAATTTCTCATAAAATTAAATATGCACCTATCCCAAGACCCAACAATTTCACTCTTAGTATTTACCCAAGGCATCTGAAAACAAATGTCCACAAAAGATCATTTATAAAATGTTCATATTAGCTTGATTCATTAGACCCCTACGCTGTAAGCCCAGGTGTCTATCAGTAGGAGATGGTGTGTTCACACAGGAAAACACTATTCAACAGTGAAAAGCAACCAACTTCTGATACAAGCAACAGCATGGCTGGGTGAACGCCAAAGACATGCTGAGTGAACAAAAGAGATCCACAAAAGAATACAAATTGTATGATTCCAGGTATACGACATACTGAAACCGGCAAAACTAATCTATGGCGAAAACCCTCAGAACGTTGGTTATCTCTTGGAATGTTGAGGCAGGCGTTTTCTGGGAAGGGATATGAGGAAACTTTCCAGAGGGATGGTTATGTCGCATTTTGACAGAGTCTGGCCAGCACAGGTGTGTTCACCTAGAGGCACTCCTGAGTGACACACCTAAGATTGGTGTGCGGCACGGCATGCAAACTTTATCTGAAAAGAAAGAGAGGAATGGTCAACAAATATTAAATCCTGGTTTATAATTCTGAAGTATTTGGAGGGTGTGTACTAGTGTCTGCAAGTTGTTTTGAAAGGCAGTAGCAAAAATAATTAGGTGAGCTGCTGGATGGATCGAGAAAGGGGATATATGGTCAAGCAAATATGGCGAAATGTTAATTGAAGAAACCAGCCGGTAAGTGCATGCTTATTTACCATAAAATTTTTTTAACTGTTAAGTTTGAAGATTGGAATAGACTGTGGAGAACAAAAAACAACTGAAGACAAGTGGCAGATTACCTGTGAGATGGAGTCCCGGCCCCAGGAAGACATGAGTGTCAGTCTGCCATACAAAGGAACGGCATGGGCCGGGGAGGCTCCTGGGTCCAGAGACTGGCCTTTCCTCCACTCTGACTTTGGCAATGAACCTGGGGGCGGAGACAAAGCAAAGGACCAAGTCCTTCTTGCCTTCCACAAGACCCACTGGCCCATGCTCTTGAAGCATTCGCGGCAGATTCTTCTAGAAACCTGGAAGGGAACTGGGCTGTCTGACACCATTTGCTATCTGTTGAGCACTGTATGGTGCTCTCTGTGCTAGGCTTGGAGGACACTATGATGACCAAATAAACATGGCTCCTGCCTTCGTTGGTCTGACCACTGACACAACTCTGCCCCTTTCCTCCTTCTGGCATTATTCACTCCCCGAACGAAGACTCATATGTTCCTTTTGTCAGCCGTTTGGACATTTCTCAAATCTCCAAGTTCAAAAACTCCTCTCTAATATTGGATCTGCATACCTCTGTCCAAACAGAAAGGTATTTTTTCTTGTTTTAGCCTCTCTGGGATGAAACTTGACACAAGAAGATCTCAAAGTCTCAAAATAGCTCAGCAAGAAATTGGATCCATGCCTGGTGGCCTGGAATCACCTTCCACTCCCCTGAAGCAGAAGGGTGGGTTAGGGCAGTCGGTCGCTAAGCTCGTCCCTCTGCCCCACTTCCAACAGAGGTCACCCCCATTACTGTTCCTTGCTCTGGCACCCTAGCCAGAAATCTTGCCCAAAGTTTAGACCGAGGACTTGGCATCCAGAGGAGGTCATCGGCCCTCTGGGTAGCTTGATATGACCTTAAATCCCACGTTACAAATCCATTGATTCAGCCCGAACTTTAACATACAAAATAGAAAATTCTTATCTCCTTTCTCAAATCTTTCTGGTAGAATGTGGGCACATTTTGAACTGATATCTTAGCATTATAAATGACCCATACTAGGTGAGTGGTATCATAGGCAACAAAAAGAAAATTAAAATTAGTTGCCTTCATGAAGATGTTTGTCACACTTTCTCTCCTACAGTGACTCACCCACTTTGCTTAACTGAATACTTTCCCTTTGCGAAGTACAGACCGTCACCTCTTTGTCACTTTTGTATGCTTGCCAGTCCATCAACTCTGAAAACTTCTTAGCAGGGTGATCATTTCCAGCTTCTTGTTACCCCTTTTCCCGACTGAAATATCTTTGTGTCTCCTTCCCCCCACCCCCAACTCCTCAAGAATTTTTACCTCTCAGAAGTCTAAACATCTGGTTCCTTCCCTATAGTGCTGTCTTTCAGAGAGTTGGATTTTGGGGAGACAATGATATGATTCAAGGAAATAAGAGCCTAGCTTCGCTCTGCCTGGTGCGAGTTAAGGCGATTGGTGCTTTAGAATGTTCCGAAGCTCTTTGAAAACAACAGGGCTCGTCAGATTCCAGCGATTTGCCTTCTGAAGGCCGAGCGTGTCTGGGCAATGGCTGCATAATTGGATGGAGTCATCACTGTTGAAGCAGAGTTGGCTCAGCCAGGGAGCACTCGTTGCTCTTTTTAAACTCCACGGCACCAGGGATGAAGTCACCTTTCTCCTTTTAAGACTGAGCAGATTTGCCCAGTGAGGCCCTGTCACCTCTGGGAGAACTTAGTGCTTTCCCTGCTGCTACTCCCCAGGACCTGCTCTCAGGTAAGGAGACTCTGATTTAGTGGGTTTCGCTTCTGGGAAACTCGATCTGAGGGGGACTTTGGAGGGCGCCTCTGGGTACCGTTGGAGTTAGGCACTTGAGGGAGTGTTGAGGGTGGCTGGTTCCACAGCAGCTGGCTCCCACCTGGTGGGTGGCAGACCCTGGCGGGGAAAACTCAGCTCTGAGCTTGGAAATCTAATCTGTGAGTGTGGAAATGGAATCCGGGCTTGCTGTTCTGTGCCGGTTCTGAGCATGTTGGCGAGGCATCTGAAAGTGGTCTCCTTCAGGCTGGGCTGG
Source organism: Carlito syrichta (assembly GCF_000164805.1). Lineage (NCBI taxonomy): Eukaryota > Metazoa > Chordata > Mammalia > Primates > Tarsiidae > Carlito > Carlito syrichta. The sequence goes on along the minus strand of NW_007055883.1, from coordinate 27,936 downwards.
CCAGGCCCTCTTTGGCTTCCACACGCCTGGTCCTGAGTGTGGGCAGACCCTTGGAAGGGTCCACCCTTCTGCAGCTGTGTAGAAGAGCAGCGCTCTGGAAAGCCTCAGTTTGCTCGTTAGCTGGCTGGAGTGCTTCCTTCTCCCCGGGAGTGTGGCAGGAGACAAAGGGGCCCAGGATCCTTGTCTTAACATGCAGCCCCTTGTTGAAAAAATGGCTGCACGACTGTGTGGGGCGGAAGTGTACGAACACGTCTCGGTGCCTGTCCGTACGAATTCTTCCAAGGGAGCACGCACGAGATCTCTTCTTTCTTTTGTGCAGGCAGAGCCTGTGACCCTCTAGACCACTGAAATCTCCCTGCGACACTTCTGTGAGTTAAATGAGTCGGGTGAATGACACAGCTCTCATTAACTCTGGAAGGCCCAGAAAAGACATCTTTGTTCTGACGGAGGTGCCCACTGGTTGATCCATGGCTTTTGGGGAGAGAGCTGAGCCACTGCCATGTGAAAACGTTGAGAGTGACAGATTTCTTTATTTCTTGGCACAGAACCCTGCACACATAGTATCTGGCCCAATTATCCATAGCCCATATAGGGAGCACGTAATCTCATTTAGATAAGAGATGCTTGCTTTGTTTTAAATACAGCCGCATACTGGCTCCCAGTGCTGGTTACACATTCACCTCGAAACGACTGTGTCCGGAATTTCTCCTTACCTGTGTCCCCTGCTCAGTGAAGAGTGTCTGGGTGTCCACGACAGGTTTCTGGATTTCACCCCTACCCTTCCTCTTCTTTATGTTTCACATCTAACTGGGCGACGCATCCAGCAGACGCAAACTCCCTGTCATCTCTCAAACCCGTCCAGCTCTCCTCACCTCCATGGAGATGATCCCAGGGTAAGCCCTCATCATCTTCTTCCAGGACTGTTGAGGGCTTCCACCTGGACGTCGCTCTCCAGTCTTACTTTCCCAGTGGCAGCTAGAGCGGTCGTTCGAAATCACCCACCAGCACCTGCACAATCCAGTCAATCACCTGTCTGTCAGTCCTGTCTTCTTGGCATCTCTCCAAATGTTTCACATCTCCCCACCCGCCACGACCACTTTGGCCCAACCCACCACCACCCTTTGCCTGAGTTACTGCAGTAGCCCTAGCCAGTCCTCCTGCCACCAGGTGCACTGCTCTCCTACGGCAAGACACTCTAAGCGTCTTGTCGTCCCAGGAACGGCCTGAGTAAACAGGGCTGTGGATATCTGCAGGCAGAGTGCAGATCAATATGGATCAGGCAGTTTCGGACTTAGGCTCCTCAGAGATTTAAAAACCACTGCTTCTCTGATGTCGAAGCAAAACTTCCCAGAAGGCTTTATGCTTTTAGAGCGACTTAAGGGCTTTACTCACTCGCCCGTCAAGCGATATTGAGTTTCTGCCTGAGCTGGGTTCCATACTGTACGGATTCTTTGCTGCACCTTCCATGGGATGTTCACGCCCATTCTCCACCTCTTGAATCTGGACTAGCCCCAGGGACTTGCTTGGCCAGTAGAAGGAGAAGAAGGTGGCATGTTGGGACCACAGCTGGGGTCTAAGTTCTGCAGCCTCTTCCTGGATTCCTTGGTCTGCTCACTCTGGGGAAAACCAAGCATCCTGTAAAGTCATGTGTTGGTACACTGATGCTCTGGAGAAAAATAAAAGCCCCCTAATTTGTAGTGTTTGCCGATTTTCACGGTGTAAATACTCCTACTATGGCCAATTTCAAGCTACCAAAACGACAGCGCTGAACACAGCGCTGGGAAGAGAGGCACAGAATCAGCCCTGACAAGCCCAGACAAGCTGGCCCGAGTCAGTGACTGCCGGTGACTCTGAGACCACCATACTGTGAGCACGTCCAAGCTGGCCTTGTGGAGAGGCTGCGAGGATGAAAGCCCAACCCCCTTCAGATTTTCCAGCCACGCAGGCTTAGTCTCCAGACACACAAGGAAAGAAGCTTTCAGAAAGAACCTTTCCAGACCCAGTCACCATCTGGCTGCGACTGCACGATACTCTGCGTGAGAGTTAAAGACACTCATAATTTGTGTTATCAAGGTTTAGGGTGGTTTTATGCAGGATGAGATGGCAGGAACAAGGTGCTAGCCTTGGTTCCTCGGAAGCAACCCAGGTCAGCCTGCCTGGTAGTGTCAGGAGTCGAGGAATCCGTCAGAGTTCTTTGTTCCTGCGTGTTCTCCAGGCTTCAGCCACAGAGGAAGCAAGGGTTTTCAAAAAATCAGCCGGGTGTGGTCGCGCGCGCCTGTAATTCTGGCTACTCGGAAGGCTGAGGCAGAAGGATTGCCAGAGCCCAG
>NW_007055883.1:1207-25589 GCF_000164805.1 Carlito syrichta | reverse complement strand
TCTCTCTCTCTCTCTCTCTCTCTCTCTCTCTCTCACACACACACACACACACACACACACACACACACACACACACACACACGCGTGCACACACACATGCGCTCTTCTCTCCTTATGTGTCTGCATCACCGTCCTCCTCAATCCCCAGACACACTCTGTTGAAGATCTCCCCTGCCTGCTCTTCTGGCCCTGCCCCACAGTGAAAACGTAAAGCCAGGGAGTGGCCAAAGCCGGGAGGCCCGGTGGAAAGACGCGAGGCCCCGTGGAAAGACGCTGAGACTCCCAGAACACAGCAGCAGAGATAAGGGTTCCAAACTGGCTAGGGGAGACACAACGCCTCGGGGGCCAAAAGCATGAATTGGGAAACCAGATGGCCTGGGTTCCAACTCGGATTCTGGCATTTTGTAGCTGGCTGACCATAGTGAGGTATCTAGACATTTCTCTCCTCAGTTTCCTCCTCTGTAAAATTTGAGGAATGATGCCACCTCACAAAGTGCTTGTGGTGATTAAAAGTGACATCACAGAGTGCTTAGCACAGCCTGACAATCCATGGGACATGATAAACATCAACTCACAGCCACAGGCAGTACTGTGATACCTGCTGTCAAGGTCCCAAAGTCACGGTCTCCCTGGCAAACCCAGAGCTTCTGCCACTCAGTCACACTGCAGGTGTCTAGCTAAGTGTTCGATAAATACTTCCATCGAACTGAATATCTGTGTTCCAGATCTCTATTCTCCTGGCAATTTTTTCTTGTTGCCCCACACGCATTTCCAAAGTCTAAAAAGCACAATTGTGTACCCTGTCCTGTGTCTTAAGCAATCTAACCTGTGGCCGCATTTTCTCATCTCCTGTGAGTCCTCTTCTTACCTTTCACTGTGCAACAGGCCATTGACTAGTTCAATGCTTTATACAACTGTGAATATTTTTGAAGTTCTATTTAAGGAGAAATTGAAGTTAGGTGACCTTTGCAGGGATCCTAAGCCTGGGGTGCTTCAAATTTCAGGCTCCCCAGATTATAGAGACCAATACTTTTTTAGGACATTCGGGGTGAAAAATACAATCACTCTTGAGAGCAAAAGGGGAATGATCAGTTCCCTTGCTTTATCCGTACATGGTGAGTAAGGAATGTTAATTCATGAGACTTTCATCTATGAATTGACATTTAGCAGACTGTTCTCATCAAAATTATTTTTTGGTCTAGTCAAGTGGATTTTTTAAACAAAGAATGATGCAAACTTTCCAACTATCAAAGAATAACTGGTAACAGGGAATTGACATTGGTACGATCCACAGACATTCTTTTTTTTTTTTTTTTTGAGTTGGAGTCTCACTTGGTTACCCAGACTGGAGTGCAGTGGCCACTCCCGGCCACTGCAGCCTCGACCTGCTGGGCTCTGGCAATCCCTCCACCTCAGCCTTTCAAGTAGCTGGCACTATAGGCGCGCACTACCACGGCCGGCTAATTTTTGATTTATTGTAGAGACGGGGGTCTTGCCAAGTTGCCCAGGTGGGTCTCGAACCCATGGGCTCAGGCAATCCACTCACCTTGGCCTCCCAAAGCACTGGGATTACAGGCTGAGTCACTGAGCCCGGCTGACATTCATATTTTATAAGGTATACATGTACTAAGTTGTGTGTGTATCATTGTATGCAGTTTTTACCATGTTGACTTCATGGAACGACCACCCAGTGCCTCGCTTCATGTATCGGCCACCACAATCAAAGCGCCCAGCTATGAGCCCCTGGATCCCACAGCTCTGTTGTCCATCGACATAATTTTATGTCGAGAGTGGAATGCAGATGGAATCATGCAGTATGTAACCTTATGATACTGGCTTTTTTCCACTCAACATCATAATCTTGAGATCCATCCAACCTGTTGCATGTGTCAGTAATTTGTTCCTTTTTGGGTCCTGAGTAGTATTGCATAATAAGGACCTGCCATGGTTTGCTTAACCATTCACCCATTTATACATTGGAGGACATTTGGGTAGTTGCCAATTTTTGACTGTTACAAATAAAGATGCAGTGAATGTTTGTGTACAAGCTTCTGTTTGAACATAAATTTTTATTTATCTGGGATAAATGCTCAAGAGTGCAATATTTGGATAAGTCCATCTTTACTTTTGAAAGAAACTGCCAAACTATTTTCTGAAGTGGCCGTGACATTTTATATTACCACCAGCAATGTATGAGCTATGGAATTTTTCTGCGTCGTTGCCAGCATTTGGTGTTGTTTCCATTTTTTCATTTTAGTCATTCTGATAGATGGGTAATGATATCTCACTGTGTTTTTTATTTGCATTGGCATTGTGGTTTTCTTAATTTTTTTTTTTTAATCTTTAGTTTCCAGGGGTCCATGTGCAGGTTTGTTGCATGGGTATATTACGTGATGGCAAGGTGTAGACCTGTCGTCCCAACGGTTAAGCCCATCCTCCAAACGTGCTGGGACTCACTGGGTAGTTTGCAGCCCTTTCCTTTCTTCTCCCCTCCTCCTTCAGGAGTCCCCGGTGTCTGCTGTTTCTACCTGATGTCCTTGTGTACCCAGTGTTTGGTTTCCACATTAAGTGAGAACACGTGGCATTCAACTTCCGGTTTCTGTGAGTCCATTTAGAATAATGGCCTCCAGCTGCAACCACGTTGCTGAAAAGGACATTATTTCATTCTTCTTTATAGCTGCATAGTATTTCATTGTGTTTTTTAATTGCATTTGTGCATCTTTTTATGTTGTCATCTGTTACCCTCTTCTGTGAAATGTCTATTCATATTTTTTGCCTACTTTCCCAATTAGATCATTTTTTTTACTGCTGGGTTGTGAGTTCTTTATATATTCTAGATATAAGTCCTTTATCAGATGTATGCTTTACAGATATTTTCTCCCATTCTGTGATTTTTCATTTCATCCTCTTACTAGGGTCTCTCACAAACCCAAAGTGTTTAATTTTGATAAAGTGTAATTTACCAATTTTTCCTTTTATGGATTGTGCTTTTAGTGCAAAATGGAATCATTTTTTGACTAGCACTAGCTCCTGAAGATTGTCTCCTATTTTTTCTAAAAGATTTATAGTTTTACACTTTACATTTACGTCTTCAATCCATTTTTAGTTAATTGTGTACATTATATCAGGTTTAGATAGAATTTATTTATGTATTTGTTTAGCCCATTTAACTGTTTGTTCAAAAGGCTGTCCTGTCCCTCCATCATTCATACAGGTTGGCACCTTTGTCAATAGATCAGTTGGGCATGTTTGTGCGATCCTATCTCTTGGTTCTCCTTTCTCTTCCATTGCTGCGTCTAGTCCTCTGATAATACCTGGTTATACAGCAACTATAGAATAAGCCACACGCCAGGTAGAATTACTTCTAATTTAGCTTTAGATCTTTTCAAAATTGCTTTGGCTACCCTTGGGTTTTTTACCTTTCATGTAAACTTTAGAATGAATTTGCCTATGTCTACAGAGAACTTGCTAGGAATTTAAAAGAGATTCTGTCCAATATGTAGTTTAATTTGGGGAGAAGTGACATCTTTACTATGTTGAGTCTTCCAACCCTTGAACATGGAAATGGTTTACAGTTATTTAGGTCTTCTTCGACTTGTTTTTTTCCCTAAGATTCTATAATTTTCAAATTATAGATTCTGTACATATTTTGTTAAATTTATACCTAAGTTTTTCATTTTCTTCAGAGCAATTGTGAATGCTATTGCATTATTAAATATTAATGCCCATATGTATATTTTTAATATAGAGAAATGCAATTAATTTTTTGTGTTAATATTAAATCATGCAGAACTCATTTATTAGTTCTAGGTTTCTTTATTCCTTTTTAATTTTTTGGTAAATTTCTACATAGACCATCATGTCATCTGTAAATAGTGAGTTTTATTTTTCCCTTTCCAATCTGTATGACTTTTACTTCTTTTTCTTGTCTTATTGCACTGGCTAAAACTCTCAGCACTATGTTGGCAAGGCATTTTTCTTTTGTTCCCAATCTCAGAGGAAAAACATTCAATCTGTTACCATCAAGTATGTTAGCAGCAGATTTTTTGTACTCTTGATCAAGTTGAGAAAACATCCCTTTATTCTTAGTTTGCTGTGAGTTTCTATCTTGAATGAGCCTTAGTTTTTGTTAGAAGCTTTTTCTGCATCCATCAATATAATCATATGATTTTTCATATTTAGTCTATTGATACGGAGACTCACACTGATTTTCAAATATTGAACCAGCTTTGCATATCTGGAATAAAACCCACTTGGTCATGACATGTTATCCTTCTTTATACATTGCTAGAGTCAATGCACTGATATTTAATTAAGAATTTTTACGTCTCATTTCATGAAAATTATTGATTTGTAGTTTTTCTTATTTTTGTACTATCTTTGTCTGGTTTCATATCAAGGTAATACCAGCCTCATAAAATGAGTCATAACATAATACCTACCATTTTTTCAAAGATATTATGCAAAACTGATGTTAATTCTTATCCAGTATTTCACTATATTTAGAGGCAAGGAAGAGGGAGAAGTAAGTCTATAACATCTTATCCCATGATAAACTTTTAAAATTAAAAAATAAAAATAGTCAGACAATTTCTGGGGGAAAAGCAATGTGAAGGAGGACATTTAGTCATACTAGACATTAACAAATGTCACAAAATACAATCATTAAAATACTGGCACAATGCTAGAGAGATCAACAAAAAAAAATAAAGAGTTCAGAAACAGAGCCAACAGAATGACAATGGATCCTAGGGCAACTGGGATAAATGACTGACCATTGGAAAGGAAAAATAAAGCTTGATTCCTGCCTCCAAATAAACTCCAAGTTAAGGTAAACATATTAAATATACAACCATAATGATAAATTTTAAATTGGTTAATTATTTAATAATCTTGACATAGAAAAGACCTTTTAAAGCATGACACCAAACTCAGAAGCTATGCAGAAAAAAGATTGATACATTTAGTTACCTAAGATATAAATAAAACATCTGTGGCTAAAATAATATGAATGAAATAAAGACACAAAGACAAATAGAAAAAACCACTTGCCACACTTAAGTAATGGAGTAAAATATACTTTGAAAAAATTGTAAGTAGTATATTCAATATGAAGAAAAAATTTGAATAAAAATGGGCAAAGTGCATGAACAGGCTGTTCAGAAGAAAGGAAACACAGGTGGACAAGAAGGAAGACAGACTCAATTTAAACACACACACATTAGAACAAGGAGAAAACTTTTTTCATTGTTTTAAAAATTAAAAAATTAATAAATATGCATTATAAAAATATATAAAAATATGGTGTTAGAAGTTTTCTTCAAAGCCTCATACTCTCAAGCTTGAAATCTCACTTCCTTCCCTAGAAGTGTCTCTATTAAAAGTCTGCTATTTCTTGTAGCCCTTTCTCTATGTGTTTAAAAGTGTGTGTATGTCTTTCTTTTACACAAAAGAAAGGATTCTAATTTGTACACTGTTTTGGACCTAGCTTTTCACAATGGACATGTCATCATAACTTTTACATCTGTTCTTATAAATCACCTAATTTGTTTTAATGGCTGCATGGGACTTACAATATACCCATACCTTATTTATTTAACCATTTACTGAGGGTCATTTAAAATGTTTCCTTTTTTCCATTACAAAAAATTCTAATACATATATATGTCATACACACACACACACACACACACACACACACACACACACACACATACACACACACACACACACACCCCTTAATGCTCACTTGTTTTGAATTTGCTTTCTGTAGGACAGATATTTAGGAATGAAATCGCTAAATCAACGGACATAGAAATTTCTATATTAGAGGATATACTATTTTAGCATTTTAAAAACTATCTGTATACCTTTCTCCCAAAGTATGAGAAGACTTGTTTCTTCAAATAGTTATCATTTCTTGATGTTAATCTTTAAAAACGTTTCCCCAATATTATGAGTGAAAAAAATGGCAACCTTGTTTTAATTTGAGTCTCTGAGTACTGAGTTGAAAATATTTTCATACGTTTGTAGTTCATGTTTGTTCATCTGTCAATTACCAGTTCATGGCCTTGTCTAGTTTTGTTGCTTGTCAGTTTCTTACTGATATATAGAAACACTTTATAGTATGATATTAATCCTTTTTTTAATTTTTCTTTTTGACGGGAAAAGGGATTTTATTTTTCTTTCAAGACCGGAGCGCCAGAAAGAGTGACTTGCTAGGCTTCAGGGCACACGCGGTCACTGAGGGCGTCAGTTGCATTATTTGCTCCAATAAGGGTCGGCGCGACCTCCTCAGCTGCCTTTTCTTCAGTTCTGGCAGGCGCAGCTCTGAGATCCGCTTGTGGGTCTCTGCCCACCCGATTCTATTAATCTTTTTAATACATGTTATACATATTCCCTTCCTTCCTTCCTTCCTTCCTTCCTTCCTTCCTTCCTTCCTTCCTTCCTTCCTTCCTTCCTTCCTTCCTTCCTTCCTTTCTTTCTTTCTTTCTTTCTTTCTTTCTTTCTGTTGGAGACTCACTCTGTCGTCCAGGCTGGAGGGCAGTGGCACACTCCCAGCCACCGCAACTTTGACCTGTTGGGCTCCGGCGATCCTTCCGCCTCAGCCTTCCAAGGAGCCGAAAACTACAGGCATGGCTAATTTTTTGACTTATTGTGGAGATAAGGTCTCGCCAATTTTCCCGGACTGGTCACAAACCCGTGGGCTTAGTCAATATGCATTCGCCTCGGCCTCTCAAAGAGCTGGGATGACAGGCTGAGTCACCCAGCCTGACCCATATTCCCTTTCATTCTGTCATTTTCATTCTACTTTTCTTTATTCTTTCTTTTTAGAGAGGTTTTAAATTGATGTGTCTAATCTGTCTATCCTCATTTTATGAATTCTACCTATCTTATTTAGTAAGATATCTTATTTAGTAAAATTTTTCCCATTCCAGAATTATACAATTATTTCTTCTAACATGCTTAGTTTTGTGATTTTTATTCATCTTTAATTTTTATTTACTGAGATATAAGAATCCACTTAAAAAAAATAAATAGCCAATTATTCCGATACTATTTATTGAAGTCTTTCCTTTCCCCACTGATTTGAAATGCCAATTGTTTTCTAATACCAAATAAATCCTGTTGATTATTTGGACTTTTTATTCTATTCTAGCAAATAATTTTCCTGTTCCAGTAATAACATGACACTGTTTTAGTTACTTTAGCTTTATACAGTGGTTTGTTTTATTATCTGGAAAGATAAGTACTCAAACTCTGCCATTACTTTTTTTTGTCAAAAATTTCTAGGCTAATAATCAAGATATATCAGTAAAAGAAAAAGTCAGCCACAGAGGGGGAAATGTGTGTGTGCGTGTGTGCGTCGGTGCGTGTGTGTGTGTACGCACATGTATACATATGTGTACATATATTTGCTTATTTATTTGAATAAGCAGAGGCAATTCGTGGAGGTCACACAAAAACCGTAATAGTTATTTCTAGGGAGTAAAACTGTCGGAAATACCATTCGTGAGTGAGACTTCTCACTTTGGATTAATCCTCATTATTTAGGTATTCTTTAAAAAAAAATGTGTGTTTCTTTTATAATTAAACACAGTGTCTGATTTTCTGTGACAGAAACCCAAGCTCGGAGGAAGGCACATCGATGTTTTCCAGAAGTGGCTCTGCATTGGGATTTCATGGGGAGCTTTGAGACATACATAGGGCCAGGGGTCTGCCCCCTGAGATTCTGACCTCATAGTTTGGGCGAGGGCCTGGGACGTACGCTGCTTCAGAAGGTCCCCGGGTGGTCCTCATGCCCACCTGTGGCTGAGAGTTGTGTGATGAGGTGAGGCTTAAAAGGGTCCCCAGAAGGCCGCCGTGGTGCAATCCAAAGCAACCCATCACTTCTCTGTCAGGCTAGGTGTTGGCATGAGACCAAGAGCAAACAGGCTCAAGGAGAGATGTGGAAAGTAACTTTGCTTGGGTTTGTATGAAAGTGTCCATCTATATGGTTGGACTTTGCATCAAAACGTAGACTCATTCATGCTCCCCAACATACGGGGGACACCCCCCCAAAAGAATTATCGTTTGAAGGCCAGGCCCCACCTTCCCCGTTCACCTGATCTCACCCTGAGGGACTTAAATTTGTTTCCCTGGATGAAGATAGTCCTTGAAGGGAAACGTTTTGCCAACGTGGAAGAGGTGAACAAAAAACGGCAGAAGGCACCAAAACTGATGCATTGAAAAACTGTTCTGGGCAGTGGAAAATGTGTCTTGAGGGTGTATTACATCAAACGAAGAGTATTTTGAAGGAGGTGATGGAAGTGCAAACATACAAGAATAAATGCACAACTTTTTATAAATAAATTCCATGCCCTGGGCCCCCCTGCATGTATGCCCACTGTTGTTCTAACAGACAATGCTGGGGGGCATGGCGACCCATATTGTCCCCTGCTTGGCTGCGGCGGTCAACATCTGTGTGTGAACAACTACTCTTGGCGGTGGGGCCCATGTCGACGTCCTCTTCTTGGTTCGTGAGCAGAACTGTAGCGGGAATCTTCGCTGGGCTCCTTGTCGCTCTGCCTCGCAGACTTCGGCCAGGCCCTTCGGCGCCACTTAAGGCCCTCCTGGGGTCTCCCAGCATCCCACACCCAGCCTGTGCTGTGTAGGGCCCTGCCCCAGCGAGTCCTTGCAGAGCTGTCCTCTGCCTCGTGGCCTCTGCGGCTGTCTCCCGACTCGTCTGCGCCCTCCCTTTCTAGAACCAGCGTGCAGGGGTGGCTGCATATTCTTGCCCTTCCCCATCGTCACACGTCTTCTTCCAGAGAAGCTCGTTCTGGCCAGCAGCCTTCCTCAGAGGTAATGGCTCCTCACAGTTATTCTGTCTCCTCACACAGGACTGAGTCACTCCCAGAAGTGTATCTACTTCAGGTGTTAGTAAGGGTAACCAGAAAAACACCCACTCTTGTCATTTATTGAGTTTTTATTACTGACCGGGATTTTACACTAGGTATAGTATAGACATGCCTCATTCAATTTCTACAACAAGTCAATAAAGAAGGTGCTATGATTGCAGACGGAAAACATTAGGCGAATGGTGTGACATAACTTGTTCACAGAGCCCTGCTAGTCAATGGCGGATTTCAGGTTTAAATCCGGGTCTGCCAGAAAGGCCTTGCTCTCCCTGACTGCGTGTGCTAAGTTGGGCAACCAAGCTGGAATGCAATGCTGCGTAACAAGTGAGGCCTAGAGGCCAATTTGCTGATAACAATACCATGTGTATTTGTGTACTGTTTTGATAATATTCCAGTTGGCATGAGACTGGAAAAATGGACTTGTCTTTCATGAAAAAAAGTAGACACCAGAAAAACCGAGCTCCAGGGAGATAAGGCGAGTTTTCCAGGATCACTCCGTTAAGATCCCAAATCAGATAAGAGTCCAGTTCTAGGGGAGTGTTTCTTTTTCTTTTTCTCCACTCATTTGTGTGTCCTTGGGCGTCGCCCTGCCGGAAGAGCAGACATTCCTGACGGATCTTTTGTTCGGATTGCTGACTTAGCCCTGCGTTATGTGAGGGGTTTGCAGACACAGACTCACTGGAGGTTCTCGGCTGTGGAGATGCCAGTCTCCTTCCTCCAACAGAATCACGTAGCCGAGGCAGGACAGGCATTGTACTAACAGTGGGAATGGCAGGGTGGAGAAGATGTGACTCTGTCTTCCAATGTGGGGACAATCGTCTGGTAAAGAGAGTATCATCAGTCAGTGGAAGAAGCTTTGTCCTAATGGACTATAAAAAGCTGTGAGGAGAAGTTGGCCTGGGAAGGCGTCACAGCGGGAGTGGGCAGGGCCTCCCGAGTTTGGTCTCCATGGACGAACTTTGGAGATGAAAAGCTGGAGGCACTGAGATGTCTGCAAAGGCCTCGTCATTTCTTAACTTCTTTAGGGTTCCTAAAAATGCACTTGCTGCCACAGCTCCTTAGAGAGAGTGGTGGCATACATTATTTACTGGGAAACTTAAAATATTAACATCGATAAGTTCCACGGTAGCTCCACAAATACTCTGCCCAGTTGGATAAGCCCAATGTGAAATAATGGTTTTCAAGTGACTCAAACTTTCCAAATCTACAAAGCTGGCAAGAGCTCTTGGAAACAAACAAGAAGCCCAAAGCGTCTCAACTCTCTAAACGTCAGTTGTTTCAGACAGAAGAGACTCCATCCCTCTGGCGTTCTGTGCCCTTTTATTCATGTAAAAAGGCATTTCTTTTTCACATAGAAGACACTTAGTTTTTCTCTTCCAAGTGAGAGTAAGATTCCTATAGGTGCCGCTGAATTTTATCACCTGAATAATAAAAGCCCAGATGTATATTCTGATATGCGTGGACTATTTGAGGTAGAAGGCAAAGAATCTTCCAAGGTTAGAAACTGAAACTCATCAGAGCCAAACCCGTGGGGCAGTCCAAGAGGAAACTGCTCTCCGTGCTACTGCAGGCAGTCCTCGGGTCACCTACGATTGGGGCTTTTGGATAGCTGTTACCTAGATCCTAGAGAATGGCGACCTTAGGTATCTCTGGCCAAGGAGAAAGCTCCCGTCTTGTGACCCCTTCCCTCCCCTGCTTCACTGTGTGGTTTGGTTTGTCTTCTGGGTGTGGCCAGTTGGACTTGAACCCACTACTTGTAACCAAGATTCGATGTCCCTTCCGATTCCTGCCTCCCTGAAGAAGGTCAGATCTGTAGGAGGCAGGCATGTGAGGCTCGGAGAACATCCGAGCGAGATGGCCCTGGAAGAGCCTCTTCCCTCAAGCAACCTGGGAAACGCAGCGCAAGGGCGGGAGGTCCTGGGATGGCCAGCAGCTCTGGCGATTGCTGGTGGACATACTCTTCTGTTGAGACTCTGACCATGATTTCTCAAGAGAGGCGTTCACCAACGTAAGGGCTGCTTGGGTCAGGGGAATGGGCTTCTTGTCACTGGGGGGAATTTAGGTCCAGGCCGCACCAGCACCTCCTGGGAGCTGGACACAAGGAGAGGGCTGGGCTAGAGTCCTACAATCCCTTCCAGCTTCCAGGTTTCATCCTTGCAGGTCCTCGGTTTGCCCCGGGCACGCCTCTTCACCTGCACTTGGCACAGCATTCTGTAGTGACGCGGTCAGATGGGCACCTCCCCTGCAGGTGTGCAAACTCCTTAAAGAAAGGGATGATGTTCATCCTTTTCTAACCAAGCACGAAAAGGGTTGAGTGCAGAGGACACACCAAGGCCATATTTATCAAACGAATGAATGAATGCGTTTTGTAGATCAGTATACACAAAATGGCTTGTGTGCATCCCGCTGTCAGCAAGTGAACTTGTTTGCTGTGATGGCATGCACGCTCCTTAGAAGCGGGGGCTGCTAGAATACCTGAAGGACGGACCATGCCACTCGATTCCCCAAACACGGCGCTTCTGGGGAACAGATTCCTTCTCTACAGATGGAGCCATGTAACAGCAGCTACGGCAGAGTCCACATGTGACCAGGGTTTTCCTAATTTCTAGATCAAGTCCCCAGTGCCAGAAATGGCCCTGCAAGTAGCAGCTGGGGGCTCAAGTGGGACCCCACTGCCTGGGGGGGGAGTGTTGGAAGGGGTCTCCTGTGGGTGACCAGGAATCTGGCTTCATCCCAAGAGTGGGCAGGCAGGTGGGTGGTGAGGGGCAGGACTCCGGTGCAAGCTGGGCGGAGGGGCAGGTATGCGAGCCGAAGCGAAGCGTGAGCAGAGGTGGGGGCATCTCGGCAGGCTCGACCGGAGGAGGAGGTCAGAACAGGGCCAGGAAGCAGAGGCAGATGGGGCGAGGTTCTGGGGTGGGGAGACTGCCGAGAAGCAGAGGAGGTGGGCGAGGCTGCAAGCAGAACACTTTCCAGAGGGACGTGCCAACTGAGGTGTGTTTGTGCCAAGCCCCACCATGCACTCACACACTCACTCCTTCAGCAGATCTGCCCTGAGTGCTTATGATAATACTTCTGCGCAAATGCTGGGGATACAAATAAAGCAGGATGTCCGCTCTCAAGTGCATGCACTGGGAACTAAACCCTATAGGCGTGTTGACAGACAAATACAAGATGGTATGATAAGTGCTATGATGAGGTAAGCACGGAGAGCCTGTGGGAGCCCTGGGGAGCACAGGACCAAGTTTAGGATGAGCTGTTGTCAGTGAGATGGAGGTGGACAGGAAGAATAATCCTAGAGCACGAGGGAGCCTCTTGGAGACTGCAAGTACCTTGTAATGGTTGGGCCTTATGTCCCAGGTTAAACCGTCCAGACTTTCTCCTGGGAACAATGAATCACCAGAGTGTTTTAATCCGAGAGTGACGTGATCAGATTCGTGCTTGACGAATGTTACTGCAACTGAAGTGCGGAGAATGGGTGGAAGGAAAGGAAGGCCAAGGCCCACTGAAGCTGCTGCAGCATCTTGGTGAGAGATGAGTCTTGGCGAGAGTCCACAAAGACTGGGGTGATGAAAACAGAAGCAACGAGTGCCCGAGACACTTGAGAGTCAGAACAGACAACGCGTGGTGATCAGCAGGATGTGGCATGTAACCAGCCAAGGATGGCCAGGTTTCCGGCTGAGGCAACTGGGCGGATGGCTCGCTCTGGGGGCAGGCCCACAGAGAGGACGATGTGTCCGTCTCAGGAGAGTTCTGGTCTAATCGAGCCAGAGAGCTAACCCGCTTAAATCCGCAGGTCCATTCTGCGGGCCTGTCTCACACGTCTCGACCAGGTTAAAGTCTCCTTGGGGAGCTTAGTGGGCTCCAGTGCTCGGCGAGGGTCTCACCCACACTGGCCATGACCATTATTCATCCAGGAGATCAACCCATGTTTATCAAACGCCAGCCATGTGTTCAGAGCACCCCAGTAGCCACAGACCCCAGTGTCCATCCCTGCGGGAGGCTTAGTGCTAAAAAAGCAATTCTCAAAGTCGGAATTACAGCTGTGAGTCTTCCGCAGACTTTCCCACGCACCCTACCCCACGTTGTAGTGCATGTTGCTGTTTGTGCCATTTTGTTCGCTGGAGAGGAAAGCATTTCCCCACTTCCTGTTTCCATATGCACACACTTTTTTCACTATATTCCCAAGGTTGCAATATATTTTAGTTCATTCTTTGTGGACTTAATCTTTAGTAGCATTTTGACTTGGATAGAGGCTAAGCAATTTATAGAAAGCCCCGAACAAGTTGCTTTATGTGGCCCGGAGCCAGAAAACTATTCTTAGGGTCCAAAGTTTCCTGAGCAACGCTGGGGCTTCCTGTGACTCCAGGGGGGTATTGGAACGTCAGTGACGGATATGCTGGTGAGGACTCAAAGTTTTCTCCGCACTGTTGTGTTTGATGCGATTTGATTTCACATTTGGTGCTTGGCTTTCCAAGCCGAGGTGTGAAATTCAAGTATCTGACAGACCAGCAGGGATTGCGGGTTGAAGTTAATAAAGCACTCAACATGAGACTATGTAGCTCAGATTAATACAATGAAACGCATGGTTGTGAGAGCCTAACCTCACACCTCCAGAAGACATAATCTTGAAAATCTGCTTCTTGGTGGCCAGAGGGTGCCCGGGTCATTGGGCCAAGAAGAATGGTGACCCTTCCTTGATCACTAAAGCCTCATTTTGCCAAATAAAACCCTTAGAATCTCTATCTCACTTCTCAAGGGTACTGCAAAGATTAATAAAATCATCTTGAATTGCCTGTTGCAAATAGACGTTTCTACTTAAGGCTGTAGCGTTATTATTAATGGTAGTTCACTATCAGTGAAGATATAAAATGTTGGATATTTAGTTCAGTTGATTAAATGATGCTACCCGTGTGGCTGTGGCTCAGACCCGGATTTCTACTCCAGACACGTTTTTAGTTCTGCTTAGAAAGTATGTCTTGTTCAATAGCAGACTCCCTCTAGCACCCATCACCCTTCTCACAGGTGCGAAGGCTGAAGTCTGAGTTGGCTAACAGATAAACAGGTATCATAACATTAAGAGGTAGCAGATAAATATGCAGCTTCCTCGGTCGACATGGGTGCATAGGTTGCCTGAGTCTGTAAAGCATAATATTATAGGCGACAAGCTTGGAAGCCAGAATAGGCCTCTGACAACATCTAGTCCTAACTCCTTCAATTAAAGTGGAAGTAACTGAGCCCAGAGAAAGTACGTGGTCTGCACAAGGTCACCCAGTTAGTGCCAGAGTCAGTGCTAAAATCTGGCTGTGTTGGCAAGTCCAGTGTCCTCAGGACAGCACTGTGCTGTGATCACTCTGCCTAGAATTCCCTCCTGGAGCTTTTGGGTGCTTGGATTGAGCCTAAATCCCTAGTGAGCCTGTACCCAGCAAAGTTCGCCACAGTCCTTGGTGCCTTCTGGTATTTCATTAGAGACTTTTGCCTGTTTGGTGTGACCCCAAGAGTACCACACTTCTCTGGGCAGACAGCCAAAAAGCAACACGTCAATTTACCACGTCTACAATTCAGCAGGCAGCGAGGAATCCGCAAGGCAACTCTGAGCAGTGTTCTAGAGACCAGATCAGCTACCCTGGCAAATGGCCATCGGTGCCCATTCTAATTAGGCTGGCAGGATTTCTGCCATGGTGGACGTCCCAGTTGCTGCATTCACAGATGTGGTGGATCAGTCATGTCCAATTATTCAACCACTTCATTTGAAGACCTGGGACATGCAGAGCTTCACTAAAATCTCTTTGAAAAGTCCGAGTTGCATGAGCCAGATGCAGTTGATAGGCAGAGATGCCTCAGGCTGGCTTCCCAGAGGCAGCCGGTGGGGTGGGACTGAGCTTTCCACGAAAGCCAAGAGCTCTCGTGACATGGTTTTCAAGAGGGAATGGAAAGTTGGCCTCCATGGTCCTTCTTGGCTCTGATATTTTCTTTTAAAATAATATTTATTGCATACTTTTTTCAGATTATAAATGCAATACAGGCTCATTGCCGAAACTGCAGAAAATTACAAGGAAAAAAGTAGTTATAATTCCAATACAATGATAGGTACTTCCAACTTTTGGTTCAAATTTTTGTTTTGTTTTTTAGGGCTGTAGAAGAGTATGTATCTAATATACATAAGGTACAGAATACGCGTGTGCTTTAGGATTTGCGATCCCACCGTGTCCTGTTCTAAGATTCCAGGAGTCCGTGCCACACAGAGAACTAAATAGTAAGCTCCCTGCACAGAGCCTGGCACCCGACAGTTGCTCCGTAAGCCCTTGTTGACCAAGTAGAGAAGGAAAATGCAGGCTGTGGGCCTAAGCAGCCGCACACTTGGGCTGCATCTCGGCAACAAGCTCCGCCTGTCAAAGGAACACAAGGAGCTGGAAACTGACTAGTCTCCTTCACGAAAGCGTCCCTTTCCCACAAGCACCCTAGAAATCCGTCGCCCTTGACTGTGCTCATTGTGCCTTCCAGGAGGGTTCATTTGATCCGAGCGCTACGCATACCTGGCACCTACCGGAAGCATGGACCTCGGCGAAAAGTGGACTCTGGAGGAAGAACCCTGGTTCTCCCACGCTGGAATTCATCATTTTGCCCACGCCAGAGCGGGTAGGGCTGCTTCGGGTGCCCCTGGTGCGCGTGGGACCTTCAGCCCTGCCCCTTGTTCTGTCAGCCCAGCTGTCCTCAGGACGTATAGTGCTGTCCGTCTTTTCAAAAGCGGCTGGGTGGAGAGGGGAGTGTGTGGGCCTTGAAGTCACACGCACCTGGGTTCAGATCCGGAGTTTACTGCTTACAGACCATGTGGCCTTGGGGAAATTGTCATCTCTACCCCAAAACCAACTGCTGCTTGTTCCTGGGCACTGTTGCGCTGTCACTCTAGCCTCCTTTGAGAGGTCCCAAGCGCATGGAGTGCAGGTGACCCTCCTGGGCTCACCATAGCCCTCTCACCTGGTGAACCTCCTTGGCCCCAAACAAAGCCCTGCTACCTGGTGCAGGTGGACCTCCTGGGCTCACCACAGTCCTCCGACCCGCCTCTGCCTGCCTCTCCGGACTCAGGTCCTGCTGCCCATCACTTGTGGCAGCTCCTTCCTCTCACTGTGCTGACCTCCCCGGGGACCCTGGAGTCCGTGATGCCCCACACCCGTGAGCCTTTGCCAAGGCTGCTGTTGCCTCCGTCTCCCGCCTGGCCAGCTCCTGCTTATCTTGGGAGCGTCAGCTTAGACCGTCTCCAAGAGCTCTTCTCTCCCTGCTTCCTGCCCACCCCGTCCTGCTCTGAATGAGAGGCCCCCTGCAGTCCCCTGTGTCATGGCACCCCTCACACCGTGTTGTCTCGCCTACACCTGAGCAGCCTGTGAGCTTCCTAGAGCTCGGCTTGCGTTTTCATCTCAGCATTCCTTCACTGTGGTGTGGCACATGCTTGGCGTGGGCTCGGTGGCTGGCTAGCCAGGTGGCTGGGTGAATGGGTGAACGGTGGGTAGGACCACGTCCTTTGCATGTCTCTGCCATCACAGGGAGCCTTTGTCACTGGGGCCGCCTACCCGGCTGTACAACTGCTTTCGGCACCATTGCATCTCTCCACCTTTCTCTCCGCACACCCGCAGTATTTCATTTAACGACCCCAGGCTTGTTCGCCAAAGCTGGAAGGCACAGAACAGAAAGGAAGTAAGTGGGTTTGCTCACTGGTGCTTGGTGCTTTTGTAACCTACACAACAGAATCATGCATCAGAGAATTTTAAATTCAAAGCAGCCTTAGGGATCATTGTAACGAAGGGTCGGGGAAAAACTGCGTGTTGTGACCAGCTCCAAGCACTGCCACTTCCCTCTGTGAGTTCGCCATGTCCTCTATCCATAATCTTGGGGGTAGAGCTGGCCAACAGGAAGGGGAGCCAGACCAGCCCTTTGATCTGCCCCAAGGGGAGGCCCTGCTCTTGGGGAAGTGACGAGCACCTGGGCTGGAGGACAGGGCTTGGTTCTGGGAGGCAACAGATGCCGGGACACCAGGGCTCAGCTCAGACAGTCTTACAGGGAAGAGACATCAAGGCAAAGTATGGCCATGCTGCGGGGGAGGCACAGTCACACTGGACCACTGTGACTGAAATGCAGAGGTCCTGTGGGCAGCTGGTGTCGGGCGGTGCTGGGATTCAAGCTAGGTGCAGGTCCCCAGGGGACCGAGGGGGAGCCCACATGGGAGCCTGGCAAGGTCCTGAGTGGGACGGGGAACTCATGCTCAGAAACAGCATGTGTTGAGCCCTCGGAGCCAGAGCTAAGCCAGAAATGGATGCGTGGCAAGAAATACAGGCAACCGCTGATTAGGTCTACACTACTGCCAGACGTTGCATAAGCCTTTCCCGTGCAGATGTAGACTGTCTCAACTGAGTCTCACAGCAACTTTATCCTCATTTTGCTTCCATCCACATTAGCACCATTCTAGCGTTCATGACATCTCTCCCGAGTATTTTAACTTACCGGCCACACCTCGTACCTTTAGAAGTCACGAGATTATCAATACGCATCATGAGGTCTCTCGTAGTCTCAGGCTTACACTTGACCTTAGCCAATGTGAGAACAGCTGAAAGAAGAAACAGCCCAAAGAGGCCAAGGAAATTGGCCAAGGCCCTGCAGCTCCTGAAGGTGGGACTCGAACCCGCACCCGCCCAGCCCGGCCACCAGGGACCGTTGTCCCTCAGCTCATTCTCCCACTCGCCGTGCCCTGCCTCTGCAGGACAGGGCTCTGTGGTCTCGTTGTGGGCCTTCACCGCTGGTGGCTTGATTGCCAAAGCAGAAATGAAAACTAACTCTGCACGGGCCAGAAAACAGTGCTGTCGCCACACGGGCGTTCCCAGCCCAGCCCCAGCTGAGCTTCCCCTCAGTCGCTCAGCTGGTGCGTGGCTGCGGTGGCCGCCTGCTTCTGTGCACCCCTCCCCGATACTCGCCCGGCCCTGCCTTGCCTGCTGCTGGCCAGCCCCCACCGCTCTACCTCCCAGGCTCAACGGGGGCGGGCGAGGTCTGCACTTCTAGTGAAGTCCAGGGAAAGTCCTGGAAGTGCCCAGGCCTCGGGGCTTTGTTCTTGGCCCGGAGTCGCAGGCCCCGAGGCAGGTCTGCTCAGAGGCTGCCCTTGTGTGTTGGGGTGAACAGCCTCCCGGAAGCCGGAGGACCCAGGCGATGAGGAGCTCCTGAGAGAAAGTCCAGCTCCCACTTCCCAACCCCCGAAAACACCCCAGGACCTGCGCCAGGGGGCTTTCAAGCCTATTTTAAGGTCTGGAGCACGGTTTCGAGGAAAGCCGTGGGCAGGCCCAGACTCGCGGAACAGGAAGGGGCAGCGCTGGGTGCAGGCTGGCCAGGCCGCCCTGCCGCCTTGTCACAGGGTGGGGACTTGGAGGGGGCCCTTGCAGCCACGCCCTCACAGGTTCCTTCCTGTTGTAGATGTGGCATCCCGCCGCCCTCCCCGCTTCCCGGGCCTCCACCAGCTTCGCTCCTCTTTAGGTGACAGGCCGGAAGTCTGGGAACAGGGCCCCCGCAGGCATGCTGGGCGCCTCAGTGGGGCTGTTCCCAGTGTGGTTATAAACACAGGAAGGAGCAACTTCCCTTCTGGTGGCTCTCAGGATGAAGGAGAGTTTGAACCCCAGCCAGGAGGGAAGGAGGCAACTTTTTCCGAGAGCCGTCTGCCCTGTGCGTTGTTTCACCTTGCTCAGAGCCGGATGGAAGTCACAGGAAGTAGTGATGCCTGTCTCCATTTTGCAGCTGAGAAAACTGAGTCTTGGAAGGGCAAGATGACCAAGCCAAGCTCAGACTGCCAGTGGCAGGCAGCGTCACGTTCAAGTGAAGGGCCTCATACTCTGGAAACGTGTTCTGTCCGTCTTCTGCCGGTTTCAGGGGCGGCATTCTTCTGCACCCCCTCCTTTCTGTGAGGCTTGACTCTTTCTGGCTATCTTTCTTGCATACTACAGAGTGCAAAGTTGAGCACAGTGGAATCTGCTGTCCGTGACCTGCTGTTGGCCCCCATTCCAAGTGGATTCACAAGGAACGCACAATCTAGGCAGGTTCAGAGACGTTAAGTACGAGCGGCAAAACTACGGCCAGAGCCCAGGCCCCTGCCTCTCCCTCCACCTGCGCTGCGCTGATTGCCAGGCCGGTGGCCTCTGGGGAGCGCCCCTCTCCATAGAGGAAGGGAGGCCTGTGATGTCCAAGAAGACTGCAGGCAGCTCCGAGAGAAGCAGGTCCCTTCAGGCCTCTGTCCAGGAGGCTGGGGGGAAGGCGAGCTCGGGGTGGTCTCTGCGTTTCGACAGAAACTCGCATCCATCCCACGGATTCTGTCTTTTAGCAGCTCAGTCACAGATGCCCGTGGCAGCCAAGGTTTTTGCCCTAAATCTCAACGTGGGGCATTTTGCCTGATTTCGCTCAATGAATCCAACTGAGTGTAAGTGGGAAGTGCACGATTTTCCTCCGCGGGGACCTTTCTCTGTGTGTATTTTTGGAATTGTTCTTTATTCGGATTCATGTCTGCATACACCTTCTAGTAGCTGCTTGGCTCAGCCAGCGTTTATTCCTCTGACGCGGTGTTGAGTGAGGGTTCTTTAAATCCTCGTCTCCGGACCTTACTTGGTACCAGAAATCAGGGGAGCCAGACAAATTTAATTTGTTTACATATTTCACGAACACCTTGCTGCTGTTAATAATATCTCCTGCACTGGCATTTGGATTTCTTAGCGAACACGCCTAGCGTTTTTGCCAGAATGGATCCTTGGCTTCCTGTCAGAGGGGATGCCATTTCGCCTCTTGGGTTATGCTGCCCTGCTGGGGGATGAGGGGGTGGGGGAGGTGGGTGATTTGTTCCAGGTGAGAAGCAGACAAGTATTCTCCCTGGAGCCCGCCTCTTTCTTCTGGAAGTTGCAAAACAAAGCTCTTATCTGAGGCCTGATTTTCACAGGAGGGAAGCAAAGCAGCTGTGTTTTCTTTTCCTGCTTCTTCGGGACTCTCAGGAAGTGGGTTGTGCTGAAGGGAGGGGACACTGAGCCCCAAGAGGACCAGGGAGGCCCTTGGGCCAAGTCGGCCGCGGAGCTGACGCGCCACCAAGGAGCTGCGAAGTTCCTTTCAAGGAAGCCTTCCCGGCAGGGCGGGCATCTGTCCTGGCCGGTCCTGAGGCGCACGTCAGAGCCAAGGCCCGCAGAACAGAGCCACGCTGCGCCAGGCAGCCTTGGCCCAGCTCTTCCCCCTGCCCACGCACACTGGGAGAGGAGGGCAGGAGGGCAGGAGAGCCGGGCACGGCTTCGCCGCCGCTCCACTGTTAACACGCAGAGGGCCCCCAGGAGAGAGAAGGACCCCACAGGAAAGATGAGCAAAGGCAGAGCCAGCGGGGAGAGGAAGGCGGGGGACTCAGCCCGCTTCTGTCTTCCATACCTGAGATCGGCGCCCCCTCGGGGCTGGGGATGAGAAAGCCACACATAGATGCGGCGGGCCCAGCCTTCCATCCTAACTCGTTGCTGTGGCATTTCTGCAGCTCTTTCTTGCAAAGAGCATTGGCTGGAACAAATGTCTCCCCACAAGGCATTCAGCCCCTTGCCCATCTCTCAGAGGAAGAGGCATATCTGTGAGGCTGTCTCTTCCTCTCTTTCACCCGCCCAGGTAGCTGTGCCCCGGGGAAGGGAGAGCGGAGCAGCCCACCTGGGCCTCTTGTGAGCCTCCCTGAGCAGAGCCTGCAGCAGGGGCTGGTCAGGGGCTTATGGCATTCCCAGACTGCCGCCGGGCATGCTCCTGGCCCACTGCTGCATCCCTGAGCACTCAGCAGAGTGTCGGTAACAGGCACTGCGCCAAGAATGCTCCTGCTAGCTACCCTGGAAGCCTCAGAGTGTGCTCTTAGCTCTGGAAATGCAGCTGAGAATTCCCTCGATCCCAGAGTTACGTCCAGTGTTGCTGTATAACCAGCCTCATTCGCCGAGGAACGAGGGCTCAGAGTAAGGGAGTTTTCCAGAGAGCTGAAGTAGAACCCTTTAACACACATTTTGTTTAGAATGTTACCGTTTTCTCATAGTTGATAAGACTTTTTTCTGTGGCTTTTAAATATACTTTCTTGTCTTATTAAACAGAGTCATGCCCCAGCTTTTGTTTGGGAGTAGAGCAAAGTTTCATTTAGAAATTGTTGCCTTTAACGTGGATTCCAGAATAATATATCCAACTTGTTTAAACCCTGTGTATACACATTTGAATACGTCCAAAAAGGCTGTGGATTGTTTCAGTTTAGGGTGGAGACTAGGATAGGACAGTTTATATCCATCTACACCAAATGTTTTTCCTTTACCTGAAACATTCATTATTTGCCTAGACAATAAAAATAAATGCAAAGCATTCAGAATGCTACGGAGAACAAAATAATCTTAAAGCTAGGAGTCGGTTTCCCGGCTAGAGTCCAGAGCCTGGTCAACCCATTTCTTGGCCGGGCAATAGCAGCAGTAGCCAGTTGACAGCAGCCCCATGACATCTGCTTCTACAGGATGCCTCATCCTAAACCCCAGATGCGTCTGCTCCTTGCCGCTTCCTCCCTACACGTCTCACCCTCGCATACAAATGATGCCCTAGAAGTAGGAGCGGGGATCCCTTCTTGCTGTCTGCAGGGGCCATGGCAACAAGATGTCCGCTCTCCATCACCTGGGACGGTAAAAAGACAGCAGTCTGGCATGCTCCGATGCTCTGTGGAGGGAAAATGAGCACTTATTAAGTACCCCATATGCCAGACACCATGCCGGTGTCAGGACACTGAAAACAGCCCACCTAACCATGGGCAGAGCCAAGGTGCAAACCTATAAACGTGTGTGTGATCGTCTTTTATAACCTGGTGACCCTCCAGCAAAGACTTTTCCTTATAAGAAATTTATAAAAGTCAAGTGTGAGTAGGCACTTTGGACAGGACCCTGAGGGTTAATAAAGTCATCTGTCATGGTCCCCTATTAGAAACTGAGTGGCGTCAGGGCACTGGTCACCTCTGTATCTGCAGTGCCTGGCATGGTGCTGGAAGCATGGTAAATTTCCAGTAAACGTTTATTTGATTAGTAGAAAACATTGTTGTTTCCTATGCTCTGCTTTCTAAGTTAGGAAATCGGAATAATATATTTTAGAAAAATTTCAACAGCAAATATTAAACAAGAGAAATGTTTTCTCATTAACCCTCAGTTAATTAATTCAAATAACAAAGTACTGTAAGGAGTGTCCCTGGCTCACAAGTCACCAATTTATATGAGTAAATGGAAGGGGTGTCCATGGCGAGTTGGGACAGCATGGCAGTTGGGACAACATGGCCAGCTCCGGGACCAAATCACCTTGGTGACACTCTTCTTGGGGTAAACCTGTTGCCAGCTCTGTATAAGCAACTTTTGAGCCAACTCTTAGAACACAAACAAAAAGTCGGAGACAGTGAATATTTCCCTCATTAAACATACTCTGTGGTTAGTATTTTCTTTTAGTAACTCAAAGTTGTGAAAAGAAAGAGGCTGTTTGTGTCAGCGGGCACATGACATGGCATGGCACCCAATGACAACTTGTACTTGATTTTTGCAATGTGAGAGTCTCTCTTCTAGGGCACCTAAACACGGCAGCTGATTGCATTCCCACCACAACAGAATGTTGGGTGTGATTATTATCTCCACCTTACACAAAACTAAGGCTGGCAGAAATTAAGTCACGAGTTAATGTTGGAGCTGGCATCAGAACGATCCCAAAGCCCTCTCTAGACTGTTTTCCTTGGAACACAAAGGCTGTCTGCATCTTGACATGACAGGAAGCGGATGGAGACTGATTCTGCAGACAGTTTCTCTGAGCCCAACTCCTGGGACCAGTGGGCCAAGAGGTGCTGTTAGGCTTGACCATTGGAACTGGCAATGGCGAGAACATTCTTACCTTGACAAGCACTACGTTGGCAGAGTGGGTGAGAAACCTGCTGAACTGCCTGCAAGAAGAAAAGGAAGAACGGGTGCTGCCCGTATAGGCTGTGCTGTTGGTGGATTTTGTTGTGAAAGGCAGCAGAGAGCTGGAGCAGCGGTGGAGAGTTGTGGAGTCAAGGAAGGGCTCCTTTTCAAAAGCAGGAATGCCGTGGTGTGTCTGTGTGCTGTTGGGAGTGGCCTAGTTTGGAGGACAACAGGAATCCCGGCGGGAAGGGGGAAAGTCGAGCGCAGGGGATCTGCCGGCTGTGGAGATCGTGCCGGCAAAGCAGAGGGCGCATCCCTCCTAACAAGAGAGGAGGGGAGTGACTGGCCTGTGCAGAGTGGTGGCTGGGCGGCACGTGGGCGGTTGCCGTTAGTGGTCATGAGCTGAAAGTAAGACCAGACGGTGTAATTTTGTGCTTCCCCTATCACGTTTAGCTGAGTGCAGGCAGACAGAAGGTAGAGAACTAGATCTCACCGGGTGGCGGGTTTCCAGGCAAATCCTCTGGAAAGAGAGCAGGATGTGGACTTGTATGTGGACATGGTATACCCGAGAGAGAAATGATGGCAATAAACCCGGAAACTAAGGTGCGTAAGGAAGGAAGGAGGGACGGTGAGGGGCAGAGAAAAGGCCATGGATGGGCAGACTATTGATCTGTTGGGGTCAAGGCACACTGGAGTAAAACAGCAATGGGAACAGGCTGGAGTGGGGTGGTGGTGGCTGGAGAGTGGAATGCTGGACACTGACATTGCGGAGGGTGTCACCATGAGAGCAGGGGCTGGGATGGCTGGAGCAGGTCAAGGAAGGGAGGTGACGGAGGAGAACCGAGAGGCCAGCAGGAGAAGAATCGACTCTGTGGACAGAGGAATAAGCGAGATGATCACAGGAATGAGGTCAAGGAAAGTGCCCGTGAATCAGCTGCCACTGCCTCTAAGGAACGAAGCGGAGGCTCTCGAGGCTCTGGTAGAGGGCTAAACACGGCCCAGGTGGCGAGTGACGTGGCCGGTCGTGTGCAAGCACAGTCAGGCTTTGGTCAGAGCAAGAAACGGAAAGAAGCGTCCCGAGAGGAGGCCTAGGACCGAGGGGCTTTGGCGAGGGACGTCCCGAGTTTCAGAGGACAGACAGGATTCTCGGAGGTGGAGGGGAACGGGCCCATGTGCGCAGGCACCAAGCACGTTTGGCTCCTGGATGCGGGAGCTCAGGCCCTCAGACGCAGGACCAGAGGTGGAGAGGAGCGGAGCCCTGGAGAGCCCGGTGGCGGGGGGCAAGGACCGCCCCGCCCCTGCTTCCCGGGCTCTGCGGGCCCTGCCCAGAGGCCTCCTTCTGCCTTCCGTGGCGACGTGAGCCCGACGGCTGACAGTGGCAGACCCAGAGGCGCCGAGGCGGACAGGAGGCGAGCAGGCCGGCGCAGAGCGGCCCGAGGGCGGCCGTCCTCCGAGGACGGAAGGGCCGCCATTGCCAGGCCTGCTCCTGCCCTCTCCCGCCCCCCGGGCCTCCGTCTGGGCTCTCTGGGAGCCGAGCCTCCCGGACGCGAGCCGCCGCCGCCC
>NW_007055883.1:0-479 GCF_000164805.1 Carlito syrichta | reverse complement strand
TGCGCCCGGGCCACGGTGTGCTCCGAGGGGGGTGGCGCAGCCAACTTCCAGACCCAGGCTGTGTACGCAGCCTGAGCGCTCCCTGCTTGGAGAGGCTCACCCTGCTGGAACCACATGGTGGTGGCCGGGTCCCTCCAGCCAGCACCCTGCGTGACAAGGCGTCATGTGGGCAGGCCCTCCCCGAGCTGAATGAAGTCCAGGGCCAAAACCTGCAGGACCCGGGAGCTGCTCTCCTCGTGGCTTCTACTCAGCATCCTGTGGGTGTCTTGGGGTGGACTCCAACCTCGGGCCTGCAGCCTTCGTGGGGACTGTGGTGGGTGAGCCGAGGCACCCTTGTCAGAGATGAGCCCCTGTTGGAGGGAAGGACGACACCGGCTCAGGAGCCACCCACCTCCCGCTGTCCAGCCTCACCCGGAGGCTCGATGCGTGGGTCCTTTCTTTTTCCTGCCTTGAAGGTTGGTTCTGCGGCCACCAGCCCG